>NW_016907956.1:22604-35130 GCF_001483705.2 Eufriesea mexicana | reverse complement strand
AGAGAGAGAGAGAGAGAGAGAGAGAGTGAGAGAGGAGAGAGGAGAGAGAGAGAGAGAGACGGATAGAATCTCTCCATTCCCTTGCCCGCCTCCCTCTTCTCACCCCCCGTCGACTGCCCTAGTCGTTTCCAGCAAGTACTTCTATGTACCAACCATCTCCTACACGCTACCCTTATATACCTTGTATATTTACCTTGGTGGCATATACGCGTACCTATATGTATGTACATCGGGGCCCGCGATACATAGGTCCGAGCGCTACGTAAAAAGTACATAGACCGGTAGGTATAGCTCCGGCTGAAAATTATTCCGAGTATTTTCGAATTAGCGTGCAAAAACGAGCAACGTTGCGCGCGAAGAAAAAAAAGACCTGCTACGAAACGTAGTTTTCACCGATTGCACCGACCCCGCCGCCACCGCTTCTTCTTCCTTTCTTCCGCGCGTCACCGCGACCAAATTTCTCCGCCAACTCTCTCTCTCTCTCTCTCTCTCCCTCTTTCTCTGTCTTTTTCTTTTCTCACGTGCGCGCGTCTTCCTTTGCCATTTTTTCTTTTTCTTCCTCTTTCTTCACCGATGCACGCGCGTTTTCGAGTTGCCGATCTCGATTCGCCAACGTCGCCCCGCCGCGTTTCGTCCGTGATCGGTGGTCTCGGCGGAGGTACGCGTACGGCGCGACGCGTTGCCCGTGACTGTACCACCGGCTTTCCCGTCGCCGCCATTCTTCCTCCAGAAAGATCTTTTTATCGTCGTCCACGTCCAGGCATCGGGGAAACTCTGCTTTTTTCCCTCTTTCTCCATTTCCCTCCCTCCCTCTCTCTCTCTCTTTCTCTTTTCGCCAGTCCTTTATCCTAGACTCGAATGTCTCGGAAGACCGGTCGTAGAAGGGACTGCTCGTATGTCGCGATGGACGAGCTCTCTCCGCTCTTTTCCTCGAAAGAAGCCAGAGTCACCTTTGCGACGCCCACGCTCGCGTCTTCTTCTCGGTATTATCTCGACCACCGCGACGTCGACGACGTCAACGGCGACGACAACGACGCAGCGGCGATGGCGACGGACGCGGAGAGACGAGAGCTTAAGGCCGCGATGGCAAGAGGTGGACGACGCGAAAGCGGCGCGATAACGACAGCGACGCGCTATTAACGAACGGCCAACCGGAACAGGGAACGCAGCTGCGTCTTTGCATGCTCCGGAGAAACGACTCCGAGTAATTCTCGGCTTTTTCTCTTTGCCAATGGCGAAGTAACGACGACGCCGGTGTGTGGCGCGAAAAATGGAGAGAAAGAGAGAGAGAGAGAGAGAGAAAGAGAGAGCGGGAGACGTCGTCGACGACGAGCAGAGCTCGGCAACGGTTCCCTTAAATGCATCCGAACGATCGTTTTCCAGTGCGCGTTGCACCGTGAATACTCGACGCGTCGCGTCGATAGCGTTATACGAACGAGTGCATCCCATGGTCTTCCTACCTACCTACCTACCTACCTACCTACCTATCTACCTATCTACCTACCTACCTACCTACCTACATACCTACCTACCTACCTACCTACCTACCTACCTACCTAGCTACGGCCCTACGATGCCACTTTTATCGCGGCTTCCTTTTCCCTTCGCTTTTCAAAGCTTTTCTTCCCCGTCCTATTCCTCCGCTATCGCCTGCCGGTGAAAATGAATTTACGCGGATATCCGCGAGAGAGCGACGCGATACGCGATATTCTCCTTATCGACGTCTGCGTTGCCGCGTGACTAGTCGAAAATCTGGAAACGGCTGCAAGTAGGCGTACGGGGAAAAAAGAAAGTAAACGCGTGGATCGTGGCGATCGTTACGCGAAGCGCTCGACTCGGCGGCGATGGCCACTGGTAGCTTGCTACATGCGCGCAGGCGCGCGCGAGAGCGAGCTCGCGAGCTCGCAGTGTTTCCGCGAGCGTGTAATTTGGGGGAATTTCGAAAACCGGTACACTGGATAAAATATACGTACGCGTATTTCGCGGAACGTGACGGCGGGGCATTTGTTTCGCGGCGATTGCAAAAGCGAGCGTGACGGAACGATTACTCGGCGTCGTGGCAAAAAATAAACTTAGTTCCGGCTTTTCGAGCGTTTTCGTTCGATCGTAAACTCCCCGCTACCCGCTCTTCGCAGATACTTTACGTAACTCTTTCGTCTCGACGAGTTTTTCTCCCGCGGCAGCATCGTTCTGTCCGACACAGACGCGCCAACGTTTTCTCTCGTTGCCGAAGCGTGTCGTATCGACGGAAAAGCAGCAGCGTCGTCCTCGACGTTCTCGACGTCGTCGTCGTCGTCGCCCTCATCGTAGCCGTCGTTCCACCGATAACCGCCACGCGTTTTACGTCCCTGCCACGTGACGCGAGGCCAAGAGGGTTACGAGAAAGGATCGACGTTCGATCGAGTTTCCGCAAAACGCTCTTCTTCTCCCCTATCCCATACCGTCCTATCCTATCCTATCCTATCCTATCCTATCCTATCCTATCCTATCCTATCCTATCCTATCCTATCCTATCCTATCGAGAGTCCTATCGACACCGGGTAATTTCTCCTCCTCGAAAATGACGATAAATCGTCGTTGGCCATTAATAGATTCAGTCATCGTAATAGTCCATCGGCCGTTCGTACTCTATAATTCAAAGTTGGCGAAGAATTTTTAAACTCGTCTTGGAACCGATACTCGCGTGCCCGCGGAAACGCACGGCGATTGCCAATTATCCGCGATATCGACCTCGCGCGCGCGCACGCACGCACGCACGCACGAGGAAAAAGAGAAGAAACTCGCGGCGAGTGGAAAGAATCGTTGGCCGATTGCACGGAAATCTCGGGAATATTAGAAAGGTCACGCGGGACAGCGTGCGCGCGGATGCGCAAATATTGACTCGATATTTTGCCCCCTTTGTCCGCAGCTTCGACAAACGTATCGGGGGTTTGTAATTTTCAATTTTAACGGAAACAATGCAGCTGCCTGCGTTACGTTGCACGGTACCCACCCGATTGTTTGTATTTAGTCTCGGGCGTAATATTTGTAGCGCGGACCTCGGCTCCTAACTCCGTTGCCAAGCGCGTCTCGCGAGGGCGTGCAGCCGTTTCTTCCGCACCGAGACCTTTTACCCCTTTTTCACCCTTTCGCGGTCTGCTCGATCTCTTCGTTCGCGAAATCGATCGGTGTGGATCGCGCCGGAAGAACGGAGGAAGGCGGATTCGGCGAATTTCCGCGACGACGAAACCACCAGCCCCGATCGATCCTCAGGACGCAACGTACACACAGCTGATCGTAATGGCTTCGCTTGCCGGAGAAGTTTGCGCACGGGTAGTACTCGGAACGCGTGATCCGCGCGATTCTCGCGATTCGAATGTTCCGCGACTGCGAGTCGGAGATTGGCCGCGATTGCTACTCGCGCTCGGAATGCAGCGGCGCGACGCGAAGCGGCGTTTATCGAGCTAGCAGGCTAGAGAGGCCGCGACGAAACGTAATTAGGGTCGAGCCGATATCGCGAGCGTCGGCCGGCGGTCTCTCGTTGCTCGTTTATAATCCGCGCGTACGCGGTTCACCTTTGGCGTGCCGCGAATAACCTCGCGCAGGGTCTTCTCGTAATTAGTCGAAAGGTGGACGGATGAATGGAGGACGAGAAAGGGGAGGGGGGGGGTCAGCGAGTGGGGCGGGAGGCGAAAGGGGTAGATAACAGAGAGAACAATCGTAACTGGCGCTTGCTTATAGGGAGAACGATCGATTAAATGGGGTGCACGCGGGTTTATGCACCGTAACGACGGTACACCGATTACGATTTTCCGCCAGTTCTCGCCTCTCCTTTTTTTTTTCTTTTTCCTCTTTTTATCCTCTCCCTCTCTCTCTCTCTCTCTCTCGACGCGCATTCGCATCGTCGCGCATCGATGTTACCGATGTCGAACGCGTTTTTACGCGATCGAGAAACCGCCGTATCGCGGTCGAACGGTCCAGCGAATCTTCCTTTCTTTCCTTCCTCCTTTTTCACCGTCTTTCTCCCCCCTGGAGCGCCGACGAGAGAGCGATCGCTCGGAAAAGGATCGGACGCGTAACCGTTAGGACGGGCGCGAGTATCGATATCGAAATGGAATAAAATGACCTGTTGCTGGTCGATGCGCAAAGGCATTTCCCGCGACTTGGCTTTCGCGGAGAGGACGGAAAGATTTCGGCCGAGGATTTCGCGTGGCCGTTCCCGCGGAAAACCGGGCAAACTCGAGAAAAGCGTTTAACGCGGTTCTCGTTTCTTTGTTGCAGATCGTATCCGTCGCCGGTGCAAAACGGAGGGCCGAACGTGACACCGATGAATTGCGGTTCTCAAGGTAAGAGAAGAAAGGTGCGCGGTGGAGAGCGTGGAGAGCGTGGAAAGCGTGGAAAGCGTGGAAAGCGAAATGGAAATGGCGTGTGTCCGGTGCTCGCGAGAGAATTGTACGTTTTTTGCAGATGGAACGGTATTTCGCGATAAAGGGAGAGCGACGCTGATTAATCGGGCCGGTGAAAAATTCGGGGAAACGTTCTACATATTAAATTAGCGTCGTATCAAATTTATTGGCAGAATTCTCTTTTAAACATCGGCCGTGCATCGAATACGCGTAACCTCTGTAGCGCGCCAACAATTTCCAACTATCAAACGTCGACGATGGATAAAAGCAACGACCGCGATATTTCAGAGGAAAGTTTCGCTGCGATGAAAAAATTACCCGCCTCGTGACAATTCAATATCGCGCGATTACGCGGACAAAGGTATAACGAATCAAATATCGTTTTAATTTTGTATATTGTACCTCGCAAATGCGACTACGCACACCAGACCGGACGTAGGTGATTCGTGCGTTTGGCATGCCGCAAAAACCCGCGCGCTCTCGCGCGCTTCTCCGCGTACCATCGCGTTTTCCGATCTCGGTCCTTTCGCATTTCCACCGGGATAAAGCGTTTTTCCCACCGACGAGTGTCCGAATTCCACCGACTACGCGCGTCCCATCACCGACCTCCGACTCGCGTCGTTTCCTTTAATCGCCGCTTTATCGTCTACTTCCGCGCTACGACTCTCCGCGTTTCCGTTCCAGCACGCACCATTCCTCCGAAAAAGTGGCCGAAAAAGCCGCGAGGCCCGAGCACCGATTCCGAGTAAAAGTCCCGTGGGTAGCAACGATAGCGAGAGTGCGAACGCGTGATCGAGGTTAAAGAACGCGTGAAAAAAAATGTTGCAGGAAAATCGGCATTTTCGCGGAAAGCGTCCTCCACCACCGCCACCGCCACCACCGCTACCTACCCTCGATATCGCTCGGCTAGTAAATATTTTTTTTCCGGACTCATTGAACAATCGCACGCGTCGTTGAGCAACGCTCCAACGCGATCGCCCTCGCGTTTTCTCTCACTCTCTCTTTCTCTCTCTCTCTCTCTCTCTCTCTCTCTCTCTCTCTCGTTCTGCCTCTGTGGCATTGTTTCGACGAGATTCTCGGATTAACGGAGCAACCGACGATCGGTGCGTGGAAAAGGAAATCGGAACGAAGGCTGACGATTTATCGCCGTCGGTGGGGTAACCGGTGAAAGAAGGAAGACTGGATGGGTGAAAGAGAGAAGGCTTTGGAAAAACGACTGGGACTGGCGCGAGCTCGATTTTCCAACGGTGTGGCGTACCACGACGTTCCTCGTTCGAAATAGAAAGATACGGCTGGCGTTTGCGAAAAGTTGACTCGCGACGTAAAAATATACCCCGAGCGATAACCTCGTGGAAAAATAACGCGTCGCTTTTCGCTCGAGATCGATATTAAAAATATTCCAAAGTAGCGGAAAGAGGCGCGAGCGCGGCGCAGCCGAAAGAGGAAATCGCGAGAGAACCGGAAACCTCAGAGAGAGAGAGAGAGAGAGAGAGAGAGAGAATGTTTTTCTTTCTATCCGCGCGGCGCGAACTTGGCGCATAGGCGCGTACAGGCGCGTACAGGCGCGTAGGAAGAAAGCGCGAAAAGGGCGATCGAAAACGCGATCGTGGCGGGTTTTAACAGCGAGGAGGAAAACCGAGAGGAGACGATATCGAGGCGACACCAGCGTTGCTGAGCGCGATGTCTTTTTCTGTGCGCAGGAGTGATGGTAAAGCAGGAAGCGAGGGATGACGGTTACGAGACAAGTCCGGACCTCGAGATGAGGAGCACCGGTGGTGACAGCAGTCAGCAGTACCACACGCCGCTGACACCGCACACACCGCACACACCACACACGCCGCACACACCCCTCACGCCGATATCGGCGACAGCGCATCAACCCCAGCAACCTGGCTCGACCGCTTCCACCCTCGGACAGGTGAGTTTTTCCCCTCTAGCTATTTCTCTCAGGAGAAGAACCTACTACGTCCGCGTATATCTGCTTTCCCTCTTTCCTCTCCTGTTCTCTTTCTCTCTCTCTCTCTCTCTCTTTCTCTCTTCTTGCCAAAAATTGAGAAAAAGCGACGCGTAAGCGAGAAATAAACGCGTAGAAGGGAAAAGAAGAAAGAAAGGATGCCCGTGGCGGATGTTGGCCGTGGCCACCGACCACCGCGAGCGGATCTAGCGACTGTGGATGAAAATTACGAGCGATAAATCGCGATAAAAAGACGCGCGATCGGATTCGCGCAACCGCGTATTGCCGATTTGCATTCGGAGTCGGTTTTACGATTCGCTTATGCAACGCGGCACCGCGACGTCGTCGTCTTCTTCGTCGTAGTCGTAATGACATAAGACGCGCGAATAGATCTGGTCCACGGTGACGTTTTCTCCGTAACCTGTTCCTCCTCGCGGATCGATCGATTCGGGGGACAGTTCGGTTTGCTAAATCCTAAGCGTGCCGCGGCAGAGATGCGAAAGAGAAAGGAAGAAAGGAGTCGCGTATCGGGGTAAACGCGTCTCGGATTTATCGTCGATGCCGCGCGATCCGAGCCACCCCTTGGAGGACCGTGTCAGGGTGACGCGGCGTTACACTCCGACGCGATACCCTTCGGCCTGGATTTTCCTACCAAACGCTGCTGCTCCCCCTTCTGTACGCGTATACGCGATTAACTCGGTCGCGGGCATCGCGCGTACGCACACGTAGCGAAGAGACCCGAGTCGCCCGGAGATAACCCAAGATCGAGGCTAAGAAGCCGAAAGATAATCGGTCGCGACGGTCAGCAGACACCGATAAACAGCGTATCCCTTTCCTCCTTTTGTGCTCGGCTACCGTGGCGAGCGCGCGCGCGTGCTTCGTTCGAAGGTTGCGAGCGATAGCCGGGGATAATGGTGTCACTGTCGTCCAGTTATCGCCTCGCGAAATCTGCGTCGATGATCGATGCGTTCTTGTCGCGAGGATAGATTCGTCCGAGTCTCTCGGGTCCGCGATAAAGACGCGTCGCGGAACGCGAAGAAAGTCCGCCATGGAGGATTAATTTTCCACGCGAGCGGCGAACAGACAGACGGTAATCGGTGCAGCGATTTTCGTATCGTTCGCGCGTTTTACGATCGCCCGAGTTTACACGCGTTATTTTCCGAACGAGCCGACACGCCGCGCGCGAAAGAAGAAAGGAAATAAAAAAAAGAAAAAGTAGCGGGAATTGGCGGGATTGGAAAAACGCGCGTGGAGAAGAAAAATCGAAGCGTATCGAGAAAGGAAAAAGTATCCGTGGACGAGCATCGATCGAGAGAAATCGAAGGACGCGTAACGGCGAAGGACGAGGACGAAGGGAAAGACGCGACGAGTGGAGTAAGCGGAATTTCACCGGCCGTCGCGCTCCCCCGGGGATGGGTCGTAGAGGTTTGGTCGAATCGTTTTACGTAAGTATTTACGCGTTTCGCGAAAAAAAAATAAGAACGACAAGGAGAAGAAGGGGAGGAGGGAAGGAGAAAAGAGAGAGAAAAGAGGGAGAAAAGAGGGAGAAATGAGAGAGAAAAAAAAAGAAAAATTGATTTCACAGGTGGCGATCAAGTGCGAGACCCCGGTGGACCCGTACTCGTTCGTCGACGAGGAAATGTCGATGGGCGGCATAAGGACGGCGAACAGCCCGGTCGGCAATCCGGAGAACATGACGTGTCCGGCTGGAGGGCAAGCAGTCCTCGCTACGCCTACGTCCACACCGCCCGGCCCACTCTCCGGACCGCAACATCTTCAGATGAACCTCGGCGTGATGAACGGCAACGTGAATCCTCAGTTGGCGGCGCATCAGCCAAAGAAGCGGGGCCGCAAGAGAAAATCCGAAATGATTCTCACCCCGGAAGAGTAAGAGACCGCACGGGACAACATCCTCTCTCTGGTCCGACTTTCGATCGCGAACGCGGAGAACGAGACGCGATAGGCGTTAGCAGCAACAGCAGCAGCAGCAGCAGTAGCAGTAGTAGTAGCAGTAGCAGCGGTAACGAGATAATCCGAATCGGTTGCGTATTTACGGAATAATTTTGGCAAGTAGACCGCGCGCGACTAGAGTTCGCGGTCGACGGGTACAGTTCATTCTAAATAATAATTTGCGGCGAGGTCGATAGACGCGGATCGATGCGACCAGACTCGATTATAGCCGTTCGCTTCGCGCGAACTTTTCCGACAAACTCGTACGCTCCACGACAACCGTCGCGGACCGATTTTTCCGTTAAAGTCCTTTCTCGCGCTTCCGATCGAACGAGACCGAGAGGCGTGTATTTGTCTATGTGCGTGTGCGTGTGTGTGTGCGCGCGCGCGCGAGTGAGCAATTGGTGGAATTTGATTGCGCAGGGCGGAACTGGCGGAGGCGAAGAAACGAGCAAAGACGTACAAAGAGAGGAAGAAGCACGACAGATTCGACGGTATGCCGGAAGAAGAGGTGAGCAAGCGGGTTCTACCGGATCACCTGGCCAGCAACCTGGACATTATCATAGTAAGTTGACGTTCGTCGCGGACGCGGCGAACGAGAAGGGAAAAGAGAAAAAGAAATAAAAATGGGAAAGGTGGCGCCGTCGGGGCGCCATCGAAGACGGGACAATGCCCCCCCCCCGTATCGCGTCGGTTCGGGTCGCACGCTCCTACGAGTCGAGTCGTTTTTCGCCAAGGGAGAAGGATTAATCGGATTAGTCGTCGGCATAACGGGCGTCTGGTTAGCGGGAAAATGCATCTGGAAGGTAGCGAGACGGTAGGAACGTAGTAACGACGACAAATAGCCGTTTGTAGCGCGTTCGTCAGGTGTCGTAATCGCTTTAATGGTCCATACCCAATTCGGTTATCACGCTCGACGTCGGTAACGAGCGCGCGTTCACCACCTTCCTATCGCGGGCCGTTTCATCGAGCACGCCGTCCACCACTACCACCATCGCCACTTCCACCACCACCGTTACCACCACACTAGCACCACCGTCCACGCACCATCGAAATCATTCCATTTCCAACGGATAGAGGAGCGCGCGGTTCGCGATTTTCCCTCGGTCGGTCGCGAGACGACGACCTTCGCCACGACCTTGACTCGAATCCGCCCGATCGATTCGATTACGGTTCAAGCGAAGCCGCGTACGCGCCCGCGATCGCGCTCTGCTCGATCGTCGTCGTCGTCATCGTTGTTGTCGTCGATCCACCCTCGCGGAGACGCCGTTCTTCGCCGACGAGATGCAGAAGGTGAACGGGGGAAGAGAGGCAGAGAAGAAAGAGAGAGAGAGAGAGAGAGAAAGAGGGAAGAAGGGAGGAAGAGGGAGAGAGAGAGAGAGAGAGAGAGAAAGAGAGAGTCCGTTAACGGTTGGTCCATATTCATATATTACGCGCGGAACGAGTAGTCAGCGCGGTCGATCATCCGTCAAACGGTGTAAACGCTTTAACGGGCCGTGGGCAATTCGGTTATTACGGGCGTCGTTGTAATCGAACGCAGCGGGACACCGGTGTCGGCCGCCGGCCTTCGTCGAGGCTCTCTACCCCTGGATCCCCGATTCCAAGCCCCCTACTACCCTCTCGACGGCCACCCCTCTGCCTCCGTCCTGCCAATCCCCCGGCCCCCTAACCCAGACCCGCTCCGGTCTCATCGACGCGCGTTGTTTTCAATCGGCGACAATTCCACACCCTACACTGGCTTCCAACCCCCGTCATTTTATCCTCGTTTATCCCGGCCGAAGCGCCATTCGACGCCGACCGACCGGCTAACGCATTGGCGTTAACGCGCTAATGCGATACGTACTTTATGTACGGAGGGAGAGAACTCGACCACCCGTACGCGACAAACGATATAACGCGATTTCGACCAAAGTTCCACGACCCCTTGCGTCGCTCGTGCTTTTCCCTCTCCGCCCCCTCACTCTCTCTCTCTCTCTCTCTCTCTCTCGCTCTATTTTTCTCTCGGAATCTCTCTCTCTCTCTATATATATATATCTCTCTCTCCGATCTTTTCCATCCTCCGGATCGTCCTCCTCGGCGTGGTTCGCGAAGGAAGACGCGCGCGTAAACGGTAAACCGAAAGCGGGGAAAAAAGACGCGAGGACGCTGGCGTCGAACGGCAGCGTCCCTGTCACGTATCCTTGGACTTTGTCGTTATTAATTGTTCAACCGACGACGGAGCGAAGAGCGAAGATAATGTGGTTGCGCAACAGGTACTACCACACCTGTCTCTACCGCGTTGCATAATCGCGGCTAAGAACGGTGTATGCGAAATCCGTGTACTGCTATACGAGTGTTTCGCGCCGGGAAAGGAATCGAGCGTACGAAACGGCGAAACACCGACGTTCACCGGCGATCGTTATCTTCCACGTTCGTCGTTCTCCTCTCCTCGTGGTCGCGGAGGAGAGCAGAGAACCTCGTGGCTCGATCGAGGAGAAAAATCTCGCGCGTCCGCGCTGGCTCTGGATCGGAGAAACGAGTTACACGCTCCGTCGCGGGAATGCGAATCGACGCAGCCGAATTCCGATGAAAGGTGGTGCGTGCGCGTTTCGACGACCGCCGACGTCGACGTCGACGACGATCGCGGCCGGTGCTCGATGCGTTCCACGAGCAGAGAACGCTCGTGTCCCCGGTTGGAGTTAATGGGATCGATTTTTGTCACAGATTGGAATCAACCCGGGACTCTTCGCCGCTTACAAGGGCCATCACTACGCCGGACCGGGAAACCATTTCTGTGAGTTGCACTCTCTCTCTCTCTCTCTCTCTCTCTTTCTCTCTCTCTTTCTCTCTCTCTCTCTCTCTCTCTTCTAAACCGGTAAAACGTTGCGTTCTCCTTCGCTCTCGACGCGAGAGCAACGAAACGAAGCGGAACGCAGCGCGCGGCGTCGCGGCGCGGCGCGAAGAGAGCGCGCGCGCTCTCTCGATTTTCGTCGCGATTTCGCGGAACGTGGCCTTCGTTCTCGACGGTGCGCGACGGGAGAAATCGCGTAAGATCCGCGAACGCGATTAACGGTAACGAGAAGCGGCTCGTTGGAACGTAAATTACCCAAGCCGGTTCGCGCGCGCGTAACGCTCATCGAAAAACTCGGTCGTTCCCCCTATTTTCCTTGCCTTGGTGCGTGCTCGACGCGATCGACCGAACAACGATCATCGGTTATTTTTAACGCGGCTTCTAACCGAACGGGGAACGCCGCCGACTCTCCTCGACAACGCGAACGCGTAGCCGAGTGGTATATACGCGTCTCGGCGTCGCTTTGCCTCGCTCTCGGCCTCTCTACTATACTCGTCGCCTACGCTTCTCTCTCTCTCTCTCTCGCTCGTTCCGTTTGTTTCTCCGTTTCTTCGGATCCGCGCGTTTCGAGATGGAGCACCGCCGCCGCAGCAGCAGCAGCAGCAGCGAAACGTCGAGGCGTTAAACGAAAAGTGGAAGAATCGTTTGGCTCGATCGACCTTCGAACGATCTTGGCGCGCGTTCTCTGGCCAAGCGCGATGCCTATTAGACGGCTCGCACGCATGCACGCGGCTACATTTTACGGCCGTGTAGAGGCGATGCGCGCGATACATAGGCGCGGAAAGAGCGAGCGAGCGAGAAGGCGATACAACGGCGTGTACGAGCAGAGGTGCGCGGACGCGCATTCGCGTTCGCACATAGGTGGTATATACAGGGTGAAGTTAGGTGTACGCTGCTGGATTTTCCAGGGTTTTCCCGGGGTTGCGGTAGAGCAGTGGATCGGGTGGAGGGTGGTGGCGTGCAGGAGGGTGGAGGTGGGATACGAAGCGGGTTGAAGCGGACTGCGAAGAGCAGTAAAGGGGTAAGGGAGGAGGTGGAGGAGGAGGTGGAGGATGGTTAGAGTGGAGGGAGGAACTATAATGAGTGGTGCGCGTGAGGGAGAGGAGGATAAAAAGGGGTTGAGGGGAGGGGCCGTGAGAGGAGGTGGAGAAGGAGGTGGAGGAGGTGGAGGAGGCGGAAGCAGGGTAGTACGGGGTAAAAAGGTTGGAAGCTGTGGCAAGCGGCGGGGCGAGGAGCGGGTGGGTCGGGGGCGGTTGCGAGCAATAGAGAGCATAGAGTGCGCGAGAGAGAGTGCGGGAGAGGAGGTAGAGGATGGGTGGTGGATCGAGAACGACGGGTCAATTTAAGCCCCGAAGGGAGGGAGAAGCGGACCGGGCCTAAAGGCAGTAAACCCCGAAAAATTCAGCG
>NW_016907956.1:10833-22581 GCF_001483705.2 Eufriesea mexicana | reverse complement strand
ATCGAGGCTCGCGCGCGCCGTGCCGTGCCGTGCCGTGCCGTGCCGCGCCGTGCCGTGCCGTGCCGTGCTGTGCCTGCTGTGCCTGCTGTGCCTACTGCTCCGCTGTGCCTGCTACTCTCTGCGTAGCCGTTCGCTTTCTCGCCGCGACGCGGCCGCCGCCAAGCGCCGCGTAGCGCCCGCGTTGCGCGCGATCCTTGCACGCGCGAGATAATACGGCAAAGTCTCGCGCCGCGAGGTGTTTTCTGCCGCGACCGTCGCGACCGTCGCGACCGCTGTGCCAGCGACGTCGTCGAGACGCGGAGCCACCGCGTTGATCGTCGTTCGCGACCTAGCGCAACGCAAGAGGATCATCCCCCCTACCCGGTGTGTCGTCGTTTCTTCGATCGATCGAGGTACGTTCGTATCGTCCACGCGACGCTCGATCGATCCCTAACCGATCTCGATCGTCGAAAAATCTCACCGAGAAAAAGTACTCCGCGACACACCATCACCACCACCACCACCCCCTTTATCGTCCGGAACGTTTCGCTTCGTTGAATAGGAAAAAGAACGCAGACTGCTCTCCTTCTACTCGTTTCACGCTCAGCGTCCACTGCCGGCACGAAATTTAAACGGTCGTTCGAGTTAATGGAAGAAAGTGAACTCCGAACGATATTACGCCGCTGAAAACGTAAGGAGAAGCCGTGGAAAGTCGCGCCTCTGCTCTTCCTCGTAACTCTTTCCTTATCTTTCCTTATGGATACGACGATTCCTTCGCCGAAATCTCTAGGACGAGAACGAGACGCGATTCGCGCGTGGAGGAACCGAAAAGTTTAATCGGCGACCAGACGAGACGACGACGGGATGACGAAACGAGAAAGGATGGTCGCGAGATAGAATGGCGCGAGCCGACAGGGAACGAGAGCCGGCCGGTCGGTGACCCAATTCGGGCGGCGGGCTTTTTCCAACGGCGCGAAAGTTGAACGTGACCGGGGAAACTTTTCGTGGTCGTGGCAATCGAGCCGCCGCGCCTCCTCGCATTTCAGATCCAGACGACCACGGTGGTGCCCCGCGTTCCTTCACCCTCGCTGCCCCCGAAATCGCGCTTAAACTTTCACGCGCCCTTCTTTCTTCCTCCCTCCCTCCTGCTCTTATGCTCCCTTCGTCTTTCCTCTATTTTTCTTTTTTCCCCGTTCGACAACGAAGAGACTTCCCCCTTTACCGATTTTTCCGGTTCACGCGAGAAAATACAAATCCGGTAACGGGAACAGGTGTCGAGGGTTAATAATCGGTGGAACCGCCAGTTTGATCGATCGATAACGATGACCGATTTTCGTCTTTGCGGTCTCGTCGGTGTTTTACAAAGTAGAAAGTAAGTTCAGACTCCGACGCTCGTTAACTCGAAAACTAGAGTTCCGACTTCCGCGCGCGCTCTCTTGCTCGAGATTACGTCCTACATCCTTCGGTCGTCGTCCGACGTACTCGAGAATACTCGAACCGAGTTTCGTTCGCGCAAACTTTTTCTCCGAGGGAGCCGTCTCGACGAAGATCGCCACGCGGATCTAGATCGTCTTTGTATCGATTATCCGCTATCGCGGGTAGACGAAGAACGGATAATAGTCGAGTCGTGTACGCCGTTCCAACAGAGGGGATTCTCCATTTCTTTCATTTTCTCGCTTAATTTTCCTTAAACAATGTCCGCGAAATCCGGCGGTGACGACGATCGAACGGAACGGAACGGAACGGAACGTTTTCGCGTATCGATGACGGAAATCCGCGCGTGCTCGAGTTTGCGGAAAAATTTGACGAACTCCGCGCGATTTCTCTCGACAGCCATCGAGCGCGAAAAAATATCAGGAACGGAAGAAAAAGGAAGAAAACAACGACGACGACGACGACGACGACGAAGAAGTATTCAGCGTGGAAGAGTATCGTAGCAGTGACCTGCGAAAAGATTGGGGAAGCCGGCTAAGTGCGTGAGTGGGACAGGGATGCAAGCTTGACGGTTGTCGATGTTGGTGCAAGTGGGAAAGGAGGTGGCGGAGGTTGGGGTTGGTAGTGGTGGGAACTATAATGAGTGGCGGCTGTGTCGGGCGAAGGGTAGAGGACGAGGATGAGGGCGGTGTGCTCGAGGGTGTGGGTAAGAGCGAGGGTGAGGGTGAAGCGGAGCGAGAATGAGCCAGAAGAGCAGAGTGAGAGAGAGAGGGAGAAGGGGAGAGAGAGAGAGAGAACGAGTGGTGGAAGGGAGAGAGAGAGAGAGAGAGAGAGGCGGAGTGGCAGGATTGGAAGGAGATGGGAAGGAGGGATAGAGGAAGGAAAGGAGAGGGAAGGTAGATAGGGTAAAACGAGATGGGCGAAGGGTACAGGTGGCGAAGGAGGGTTGGCCGGTGAGTGTGGGAAAGCGTGTAGCCTCTGCCTCCTCCCTTTTCCACCCACCCACCACCCACCTTCCACCCACCGGCCACCCTTTTGCCAGCTTGCTGCTCGGTCCAAAGGGGTGGCAGGAGGGGCCAGAGGGGCAGGAAAAAGGGAACTAGAGCTGGCCGACGGGGGGGCAGGAGGGCGATGGAGAGAGGGGGGAGGGAGGGGGAGGAGGGAATAGCAGGGAAGGGGTTGTCGCACGCCTATCCGCTCGATAGCAGCTTTCAGTCCGTGCACGTTTACTACCCCCTAGAATTTTGTGCCCTATCTTTTGCGAAACTCCCTGGTCTCGGAAAGATTCGTTCGGTACACGGTACCACCACCGCGGCCCATCTTCCACCCTAGACGATTCGCGAGATTTCGTCCCTCGCGATCGAAACGGCCACCGTTCCACCGATCATTCGCCACACGTTCGACGACGACGATCGTTACGCGCCAACGAAATCCCGCGGTTACCGGTTCCCCTCTAACCAGCCACGCGATCGATCTCTCGATCGGCTTCCGATCATTCCGCCGGAAACGGGAAAAAAGTGGAAAAGGTGGAAAAAGAGATAAGATAGAGGAATGAGAAAAAGCAAAAGCAAAAGCAAAAGCAAAAGAAAAAGAAAAAGAAAAAGACACGCGACGAAGAACACTGGCCACGTACGTCTCGTGCCTGAAGCCTGTTTCGCGAGATCGTAGAAAAACGTCACGGCTCCGGAATTCTTACGAGGATGTCATTAAACGCGTCTACGGTTATACGTGCTTGTTCGCAAATTGTGGCAGTTGGATGGGTCCGGGTACCGAACGATAGAAAAGAGAGCATCGCGGTACACTCGGCGCTTTTCCTAGGTCTCCGTGAACGGGTCTTCGTCCTGGAAAACCCTGAAAATTGATTTTCCAGGCGCGGTCTCCCGCGGTACCCACGCACAGGTCTGTTTCTCTCTCTCTCTCTCTCTCTCTCTCACTCTCTCTCTCTCTCTCCCCTTTCTCTCGGTTGCATCGATTTTCACCTGACTCTCCTCGCATCCCCTGCAGCGAACTCGAACCAGCCGTTCATTCAGAATCCGAGGAAAAGAAGGAAAAATCTGGGTCAACGAAATTTTCGAGAATCCCGAAAGGACGCGCGATACCGCGAAACCGAACGCTCGATCCCGATCGTATCGCGCGATTTTTCCATTCGAATCGTTAGAATCCTCGATTCCTCCACCAGAAGGTAACTTCCTTTCCCGGAAGAACGCTCGTCGTTGGATAACCGAAATTACCCGAGACGCGTAAAACTACGCGCGAAACGCGAAATTCCCCTCGCCGATCCGGAGACGAGACAAGTTGGACGCGAATGGACGCGAATGGACGCGAACGACGATAGCACGGTGAAAATATCGCGGAAACGCGACTGCACCGAGGAGTAAACGCGACGCGGAATGTCCTGTTGCTCTCGAACGTTTCGGAAAGTCGGCAAAACGAGTTAAGTCGGTCAAACGGGAGAAAACCGAAACTTTTTCGACTTTGAAAGTTTCGAGGGCCGAGATAAATTTACGGATGCCTGGGAAATCGGTAAACTCGAGTTTGCTCCCGTTTTAAGATTACGCACGGCAAATTCTTTTTCGCCCCCTCCCATCGGCCATCCTTCTCTCCACCGGGGTTAAACGCGTTCGCGCCACCATTCTACGTCGTTTACGCCGCGTTCGATCGTCGATTCGATCGCGCCTGTATCCGTGCAAGAGAAAAACAGAGGGGAGAGAAAAGAAAAAGAAGAAGAAAAGAAAAACGATAAAAGTTTCGTAAGAGCGATAAGACGAGATAAGGCAAGGTAGGGCAAAGCAAAGCAAAGCAAAGCAAAGCGAAACGAAGGTAAGATAAGGTAAGGTAAGGTAAGGTAAGGTAAGGTAACGAGCGACGCGGAGAGGTCGAGGAAAGTCAAGTTGGGTTAGGTTAGCGGTGCGAAAGAGAAGGGGAAGGGTGGCATTTCGCTTCGATAAAGTTTGTTCGATCGGTCGTTAGTCCTGTTCGAAGGGACCAACAGGCTTGCCGCGCGCTTGTCGGATCCACGTGTATAGGTGTAATGGCCGCGGTGAACCGAGCCAAGAGTTTTTCTAAATCGAGAAAAAGAGTTTACCTTTCGCTCCCTTCGTCTCCCTTCGTCTGCCTTCGTTTTCCCTGCGTGTCGAGTTTAACAGCTAACGGACGAGTTGTCGGGTTGACGGAAAGCGCGCTGCAGCTATGGCTACGGCTACGGCTATGGCTACGACTACGACTACGGCGGCGCTACGGTAACGGCAATGGCCACGGCAGACGAGCGTTTAACTTTGTTCCGAAGTTCTCCAAGGTCGTGTGGTGTGCGGCTGTAGGTCGGTGGTGCGAGAGGAGGCGAGACTGGGAGGACAAGAGGGAGAGAATTTCCGAGGCCGCGTCATAAATCTCTATCTGCCGCTGCTAGGGGTAAACGCTCGCGGGATATACTTCGGCGACGTCTGTAATTTCGCGCCATCGGACCTTTCTCTCGCTCGCGCTCGTCCACTCGCCTCTCCCACCTTCCGTCTCTCTGCCATCTTTATTTTTCTACCCGTCTCACCTTCCCGTTTACTCTCAACCCCGCTCACTCTCTCTCTTTTCATCCTAGAGCGTACTCGTAACACGCTCGTTCCGCGAAAGAACTTTATAACGCGATTTGCGTCCCGCGACTTTTCCCCGTTTCATCGACGCGGACATCGAAGCGCGATCCGATCCGTGGAATCGCCATTCGAGCGCGTAATCGTACGACTAGGCGTCTCTCGCTAAACAAATTTCCCGCGTGCTTGCGATGGAAGAAAACGATTTATGGCGAAACTTTCGAGAGGGAGAATAAAAAGAGCTTAGCCAGGCCTGACCCAGACCTATTTAATCCGTCAAGTCCGTTGAACGGACGCTTCGCGACACCTGCTGCTGGCATCGCTATCGCATCCACTGCCACGCACTCGCTGCTACCGATCACACGTGGTCGTGGTAGATTTTCGAAAAATCCAACGATCGTAGATTGAAATGGCAAATGGTCTCGCTTCGTTCGCGGAATTCGTCTCCCCGACGTGGAATAAACCGACGTGCAATTAAGGCGGCGGGGAGCGAAGGAACGATTTAACCTTGTGTACTATGCGGCCGCGTATCGTCGAGGGTGCTTTTTATTTCGTTTCGTTCGCAACGCGGGGCAATTTATCGTCTCGAGTTTACGGAACCCAAGTATGAACTTCCAGACAGTTTGTCGACGATGTTTGACCCAGACCCATTGAAATTCTCCCCTCTCCTTGCCCCGGCCGTGTAAATGTCGGTCGAACTTAACGACGCGAAGGTGCCCTCGGTGCCGCGGTTCCAGCGAATACCGGAAAACGGATCTTTCTTATACCACTAACTCTTATGCCACTAACCGAACCACCGCGACTTCTTTTCCAGGGAAGTGTTTGCACTTGAGCGGATTGACACCCGAACCTTTGACGGCGGATGACGACTACAAGCTCTTGCGCTTTGGTATCGGTTTCACGAATATGGTGGCTCGCGCCACTAAAGGCAGTGCCGATTTAACGAGGAAAGAAATCAAAGAAGGTCAGTATACACCGGAGGAGGCGAAGATAAAAGCGATCTCACGCCGCACCGACACCACGATCGTTCGTCGCGGCTCGTGCGTCTGTATGCGCGCGTATACCCATGGATCGAGATCGTGGTTCGCGCGTGAATCGTAGTGGAAGCAGAATTTCGACGAGATAGCGTTCCCTGATACGTATATACATACTCGCGCAAACGTCTCGTTCGTCGTGGTAGTAAAATAAAACGGGGGGGACAGACTTATTACCAAGCTCGACGCTTTGCGTAGCAGATGGACGACAATGACAACGACGACCACGACGAGGACGAAGTATCCCCAACGCGTGTAAAAATTTGAAGCGTATCGCGCACACATGGGCGACAAAAACCCCGGGACCGTTTTAGACCGGGACAAACGCATCGGAACGTGTAGGCACACTGCTGGGTCGTCGGTGGATCGCAGGCAGCGTCCGATCGGGTATAGTTTTCGACGCGCGTCGCGTACGATCCGACACTCTTGGTATTCGTCCGATTCGCGTGCATCGATTTTTTTTTTCCCCCTCGTGGACGAAAACATCATCGCGGAGCGAACTCGACTCGATACCCGAAATCACTCCGAGTATCGGTCGGAGGTACAAAGTTGGACAGGCAGGAAATTTGTATCGCCGTTTATACGCGTATTTGCCTGTCTGCTTATCCGAATCGTCGAATACGCGCGCTTTACGTAAATCTTTTTTCTTCCTTCTTTTCCCTCCACTCGAGATAGGTATAACGCGTTTCGATCGTTCGAAGCGAGCACGCAAGATTGCGTTCGCTTTGCGTTCCTCGCGTAAAGAAAGCAGACGCGATGGTCTCGTTGAAAGTGGAAAATTTCGTTAGGCCGATAACGATTCGGCGGAAAGAATCGTTGCCTCGTTAAAACGCGATTATGCACCGACGTACGTACACCGTTCCCTGCTGGCCTAAAAAACGAGGATACCACAACGCAACGAAATTATTCGCTTAACACGGCCAACGAAGCGGTTTTCAAACACGCGTGTATCGTTCTTTCGCCCGAACGGCTTTCGCGTTAAGCTTTCGCGTTAAGCTTTCGCGGATTCCGCGCGTGCAGATTTTCCGCAAATCCGCTTCTTCGCGAAGCGAATACTCGCACGGAAAATTACCGCGTACACACCTCGCCACAACCCGATCGAACACGGTTTAAAACCGGTGAGAACCGAACGAAAAACGCGAGACGATGTGAGGCGAAAAGGCTACGAAGAAGGCGTAATAACGCGCGATACGCGTTACGCGTGCACGAAAATGCGAGAAAAAGAAAAAAGAAAAAAGAAAAAAGAAAAGAGACGGGAGGAAAAAAAAGTTGGTTTACTTACCGTCTCTGGATGGCTGCCAGCGACAACAAGTCCGCGTGCCACGCGAGTTTCACGATTCACGATCTATCGAACGTGGCGCGATCACCGAACCGCGTTTATCGCTTATCGTTAATCGGCAGAAAAGCCGATCGTCGTTTCGCGTGCGAACAAGCGTGGAAAAAAACGAACGACGATCGAGGAGAGAATGTTGCGCGATCGGCTTTAACGCGTTGGGTTCAGCCGGTTCTCTTCGCGATCGTCGTCGCGAGAAGACTGGCGGCACGCGGTATCAGTGTTGCCAACCGAAAGCGACGAAATTCTCTCGACTGTGGCGAGTACGACGACGACGACGACGACGACACGACACGACACGACACGACGCTTCTCGAGCGAGCAACGAACGGGGACGATCGGGCCGGGCCGGGCCGGGACGAGACGGGACGGGACGGAACGGAACAGCGTACGCGAGCGGATACTCGGAAAGATAGGCGAAACGAGTTTTCGAACGTTGTTGTCGAACGATCTAGAATTCGTTGCCGCGTTACCTTTGCCGATCCCCATCGGCCACACGAAACTTCTCCTAAATTTCTTTTCTCTCTTTCTCTGTTTCTTATAGGCAGTCACATTCTATTGGAGAAATTACGAAAATACAAGCCGAAGATCGCCGTGTTTAACGGCAAACTGATATACGAGGTATTCTCCGGGAAGAAGGAGTTCGGATTCGGTAGACAACCAAACCTGGTGGAGGGTACGAACACGGTAAGAGAAGATATCGAAATACGTGTACTCGCGCGTACATACGGTAGAGATTTCGTAGGATAGGAATAAAGTTTTCTCCGGCTATAACGATGGACAAATTTTGCAGTACATGTGGGTAATGCCATCGAGTAGCGCGAGGTGCGCGCAACTACCGCGGGCGGCGGACAAGGTGCCATATTACGCGGCGCTGAAGAAGTTTCGCGATTACTTGAACGGCACGATCTCCCATCTGGACGAGTCCGACATAGTGTTCGCGGACTCGAAGCTGAAGAAGAAGGAACAGGAGGCGATCGAGGATAAGAAGCCGGCGTTTTGCGAGGAGCTGACGAACGAGGGAGACAGCAGGATCGCGGAGGTGAACGGGACCGGGATCAAGCAGGAGTCGAATTCTCAGATACCCGGGAAGAAAAAGAGGGGCAGGCCGAAGAAGATCAAAAATCCGGAGGATCAACCGCCACCCGATCCCGAGAAATTAGACGCGAACGGCGAGGTGATAAAGAAACGACGCGGACGACCGAAGAAGATTCATCAACAGCAGAAGCAACAGGAACGAGAGATCAGAGAACGGGAACAGCAGCAGCAGCAGCAGCAACAGCAACAGCAGCATCAAAGCATGGCTCATCTCGGAGACGCTTACGGGAGCGTGGTACCGAATTGTTTCTCACCGCCCAAGACGTTCGCGCACATGGCCCCGTATCCGCAACCGATCAACGATTCCGGATTCTACGGGCAAGGCATCAACGACAGCCCTTACAGCATAAACGCGAAACAGAGCCCGGTACACTTGCAGCATTACAGCCAAAGCCCGAAATCCATGTCGCTCTCGTTTACTCATTCCGATCTGTCCTCGGAGATCAATACCGCGATCTCTTCGGAGAACAATCTCGAACCGTCGCCGTTGACATCGCCGAGCGTCGAGCATCCGGACTTTGAACCGCCCACCAGTATCTCTCAGCAAAATATGAACAACGATCATCGCCAGTACAATCCGGCCGGAAACGGCGAGAACACGGGTCATCACGGTAGCCCGGGAACGCCGTCTCATCCCAGTTACACCAGTTACATGGGTTACCACGAGCAAACCTCCGAGCCCCATAATCCTCATCCCCATCAGACCACGCCGACACCGTTGAGCCAAACTACCGACGAACATTCGCATCATTCCCATCCGACTCCTCCGCACACGCATCCCCACACGCCTACTCACGCCTCCATGTCGCCTCACCACCATCCGCACGAACAGTACGCCATGAAACGGAACACCGGACAGGACGTAGCCTCGAAGAGTCTCAGCGACCTGGAATCTCTAGTCGATCAGATACCGAGTATAGCCGACGGCGGTAGTCAACGTCTTCAGCACTCGCATCCCGGCATCACCGACGATGGAACACTCGCGGAGAAAATGGAAGCGCATCATCAGTCTTACCTGTCAGGATTTTCCGCAATGTCCAATGCCGGCATGTCCAATTACAGTCCTCCCTTGGCGCCCGCCGGTGCCATCTATCCGACCTCGTTGCACCATTCTCCCAACGACGGTTACGCTTCTCTCTACGGCATGAACGGACGGCAGCATCAAGACTCGCAGCAGCAACAGCAGCAGCAGCAGCAACAGCATCAACAGCAACAGCAGCAGCAACAACAGCAGCAGCAGCAACAGCAGCAACAACAGCAGCATAGTAAATCTTATACCGTCGAAAATCTAGCGTCTAGCAATTACACGCCGAGCATGAACCACGGACATCCCGGTAACACCTATCCGAATATAATCCCAGGACCTCATTATCCCGTGCCGATGGGATCGACGAACGGGTACCTTTTCGGTGGCCTTGAGTCAAGCTTGATGCAACGCACCTACGGGATGAGCGGTATGAGCGGTATGGGGGGAATGCACCCATCCCTCGGCCATATGGCCAATCCTTATTCCTACAATGGTTCGTACTCTAGTTCCTTCGACGCCTATCCGGCCCCGCCGGCAGGGATTCACGCGCCCAGCGCCAATTATCCCGGCGGTTACGCGAGCGTTGGTAGCGCGACGCCAGGTACTTCTACACCACCGTCTTACCTCCCTTCCCATCACAGGCCGTCGGTCGACCTCGCTTACGACGGTGTATGATAATCGATGTAAAGCTATTCCACGTACACACATACGCGCATATACGCACGCTCGCACTCGCTCACACTTTGTCACACAAATTCGCACACACCACTCGCACTCGCCTCTACACTGGCACACGTGCGCGTGTGCGCGTCGACACAAACACACAGACATACACGAACACCCACGCGCGAACACGCACACACGCAGTTACCGACAAACACGAACCAACGGACGAACAAATGGACGAATGGACGGACGGACGGACGGACGGACGGATGGACGGATGGACGGATGGACGGATGGACGGACGGACGGACGGACGGACGGATAAAAAGACAAACAAGCAGACGATTCGAGCGCTACGTTTATCTTTTCTACGTATTTTTACACGTTTTAGGATCCACGCGCCGGAACGATCGTCTCTTTCTGGCGCCATTTGCTACTGCAATTTGCGCGCGCGTTTTCTTCCTCTTTCTCCTTTCACCGGTTTCTCCGTCGCTTCTTTCGCTTTCCTCGTCCTCGCGCACCACTCTCACCTGCAATCTCCCGCGGGATCCTCCCTTCCGATTTTCCCTGCTTTTTCTTCCCTCGTCCGTCTCGATTAACGATTATGCCGCGAGTAGGAACGAGCGCAGCGAGATGCGCCGCTGCACCAAAGGAAAACGCGTGGAAAGGGAAAAGAAAAAAGGATAAACAGGGCGA
The DNA here is from genome assembly GCF_001483705.2 of Eufriesea mexicana. Classification (NCBI taxonomy): domain Eukaryota; kingdom Metazoa; phylum Arthropoda; class Insecta; order Hymenoptera; family Apidae; genus Eufriesea; species Eufriesea mexicana. The sequence goes on along the minus strand of NW_016907956.1, from coordinate 11,736 downwards.
AAGGGGAAAGGACCGTTTGTCGCACGCGCTACGCAATCAGGCTGTCGCATTATGTAAACGCGTTAATAGGGTTTCGAAAGTGGCGTGCTCGTCGAGATGCTATTCGTCTGTTTTTCCGCAGTGATCGCGCGCATCGACCGTCGATAATGGGAGAAGTCGAATGTTCGAGTTTCGCTCTTTTCCACCGATTTTTGCAACGTTACTGTTACGCTTTCGTTATTGTTGAGGGAAAAAAAAAAAACAAAAAATTATTCCGCCTGTTTCGCTTAACCGGCGAGCATACGCGAGCATCTGTTGCTGTTTCAACGAATCGGTACATGCATTTTTCACCGAACGTCACTCGTTACTACTTTGAAAATTTCCCGCATACGCGTACCGTATAGTTCTTGTTATTTTATCCTTTTTCCGTTTCTTGCGTTGTACGAGAGAGAGAGAGAGAGAGAGAGAGAGAGAGAGAGAGAGAGAGAGAGAGAGAGGGGGGAGAAGGGTAGTTGGTTAGTTTGTACGCGACGAATCGTTTACATCACGTTATTAGCTGTAATCGATATAACCACGAGTGAGATTGCTATTCGATAAGCGGTAGCGTTCGACTTTTGTCCGAGTTGAAACGAGCATTTTTTACGAGCCAATGGACAAAATATATCCGAATTAGTGGAATATGTGTATGCACGCGTTCGCGTTGAAAGATTGACCGGTAATCGTAGCGATACGCTAATCGCGAAAATGTAATTACGAAAGTTCGTCGGTACGCCGAGTAGAGAGTAAGTACGTTGTTTCTCCATGGTATTCCGTAAAGATATTCCGTAAAGATATTCCGCAAAAATATTCCGTAAAAATTTGGAAATATTTTCAGTTGCTCGTGTAACGAACGCGACGACGTAGATACGCGGCTGTCGCGTCGTG
>NW_016907956.1:0-10796 GCF_001483705.2 Eufriesea mexicana | reverse complement strand
CGTGTACGCGTATTATGTATATGTGTGCGTTACAGTGTATGATACGTTACATCAAAGCAATAACGCGTATATACGCGTGTGCACATGATTAATTGCAAACTGTATATGTTTAATGCGAATCTAGTCAATTCGATTCGTTGAATCGTGGCGGTTTATCGCAATCGACCGAGTAATTTTGCACGGGGATTAAGTTCGGAAAAGAAAACTGACCGATCGATCGATAGAGGGGTGTACCGTATTTCTCGCACGATTTCCTTTCCTCGCTCGTATGGACGGAGATGAGACTCGACAAATGAATCGTCGTTATATAAAATTGATCGTAAACCATCCGATCGAGGTACAACGAAGCCTCGTACTTTTCCAATTCCATCGTATACATCGTACTCTTGCAAAGTGTGGGTTCTCCGTTTCCCGCCTTATTTTCTCTTTCATTTTGTTACGAATTCGTTCGCGATTCACGAGACATTCGCTCGATTCGCCTTCAACGAATCGTTTCCATCGCGGAGAAGCGGCAACAATTCCGTTTGGCTATGTCTAATTGACGACAAACCACGAATCGCAAACTATGCTGTACTTGCTAAGAACTTGCTGCTCACATAGATACGCGTCGAAAAAAATAAACTCTCGCGATAGACGATCGCAGTCGCCCACGGTTCGTGGAAATATATAGAAAGGTAAAAGAGCTGTTTCGCCCGTACGTACGGATTGAGCCACTCGACGCTACGCGGCGCCACAATGCAGTACGCAGTCGAGTTTACTCGTGTACGCTTATAACCAAATTCACGTGTACTTTTTCCGAACAGAGTGCACCGACTATCTATGTATTATGATTATCGTTTCGCGTTCGCGTTTCTTTGTTAGCATACACCGAACGGACGAATAATCGAAAGCACGATCGTCCACGCGTCTTCGTTTCTTCCGTATCTCGTCTGATTTCCAACGATAGTATGGAAAATATCGAAATGTCGGAAAGTCGAATGGTCTCTCTGTCTGCACGCGTTGATCGAACCGCGAAACGTCCGAGCGTGAAAGAAACGAAACGAAACCGTAGCAAAGGGCGCAGGGAAAGAGAGGGCGTGAGAGAGTGAGAGGGGGGCGGGGGGAGCTGCAAAGAAAATCTCGGTAGTCGATTCGGTAGGCATCCTCGCTTTCGTACCTCGCACTCGCTACAGCCATAGCCATAACCGTTCTCGTTGCAATTTGTTTATCGGTTAATGCATATCGGTTTATCGTTGACTATCAACGTCGCTGTGAAATATTATACGTTACCGTGATTTTTATAGTTATCGCGTTATGTTGTCTCTCGTTAATTGTATATTTCATCGCTGCGTTTCGAGCAATCGAGGATTACAGTGTTTATCAATACACGATCACAAACAGTCGATGTAGATGTATGCCATAACCGACATCCTCTTTTGTCGCTAATCAACGCTGTAAAATTACGCATCTGGCATGATTATATGCAGAGAAATAAATATATGCACGCGTACGGGTACGTGTACGTATATATAACAGACGGAAAAGAGAAAGAAAGAAAGAGATGCATACGCTAGTGCGCGTACGCGTGCCTATACTTAAAGGATACACACACAAAGTATAAATATTATATATTGACTATCTACGATAAGCGAGAAACATTTATCGAGTAATCACATAGGATGTGTTGAAACATTTAAAATGATGCACAGGGTATAGATGAGAAAATCGTTGATATAATAACTGATGTCTATATAATGAATGTTTCTTTTGTTCTATCGGCCTCAAGGACACAAAGCGCGTACGATCGACAATTAATCTATGGTAGATGTTTTTCAGAATCCATTCCGATTCAAAGGGGACGGTTCTAGTATAAGTGTCGTCGGTGTTAATCGTTCGTCGATAATGAAACGAAACGAAGAAAAAAGAAGGAAAATGAAGCAGGGAAATGGAAATGAACGTATGCCGTGCCGAACGGAACGAACCATCGCTACGAATTAATCGAATCTTTCGATTAATCGAATCAATCGATTGTAAATTGATCGCTAAGAATTAAGTATTAAGTATAAATATATTATACAGATTTAAGTGGTTTCGCTGTTGATCGTATCGAAATAATAATAATAATAATAATAATAATAATAATATTAATAATAATATTAATAATAATTATAACTATGATAACAACAACAACAAAATAATAATAACAATAATAATAACAATAATAATAATATTAATATTAATAATAATAATAATAATAATAATAATAATAATAATAAAACAAGAAAAAGAAAAGAGAATTGAAAGAAAAGAGAGGAAAAAATTCGAGCGTAAGCGAGTAAGAGAGCTTGGGCCAAAACCGGCCTCCGACATATTTTTTAATCGCTTGGAACCTCTATTATTCTACCTTTTAAACTTAACGGTGTGAATGTCCAGCCGACCGATCGATCGATCGATCGACCGATCCGTCGATTCGTGGCCGAAACAGTAATCGACCGCTCGCTCGCTCGCTTTTACCTTAACCACTTCTCTGTCACGATTGTCATTATCAGCATCGTATCGATCGCTCGGATTGTCGAGATGTGTTCTATATCGACCAACAATGTACTTGCCGAGTATTTATAGCTGTACGTACAACGCGGGAAAGAGGGGCGACGCATCTTTCATCGTTCTTCGCAATTTTTATTTCGTTCCTTCCTATATCGCCCTTCTCTTTCTTTCACTTGTTAGATCAACGATTCCCAACTTTCGAATTGATTCACGTTCATTCTCCAGACGCTTCATCGGTATTTATACCACGTATTTTTTATTTCTTCTTCTTTTTCTGTATCCTTTACTTTTACCCTTATCCATACCTCTTTTATCCTTCCTTCTTTCCTTTTCTTTTTTCTTTTTTTTCCTTGTTTCACTAACGAATCGGGATTACACGAACAAATCAATGTCCTATGCAGTTTATAATTCTGTGCATAATTTTCGAGGAAAACGAGATAAACAAAAGCCGAGAAAAAGCAAGATAGAAGAAAGAGAATGATTCGATCGTTCGTTCGATCGATGAACGAAAGAGTTGAACTAACTCGATACAAGTATGTTTTTAATTATTCTCGCTCGTTTCAAGTTTTTTGATTCAGAGAGAAATTTGGTTAATGATCGTTGGTTGTTGATGGTTAGAAAACATCGTTACAAATACGAATCGGTTGCATTTTCGTACATAATCATTCGAACGAACAAAGTAGCAATAATACTGAACCATGCATGTTTGGAATTGAGAATTAAGATTGATATATACATATATTCCATCGTTTCGTTCAGAATTAAATGCACATTGTTTTTTCGTTTCTATGAATTTGTTCGTTCGTTTATCCATTCGTTCGAGATACACGAAAACTCTGACTGCTTCTGACCGATTCGTTCATAGGAGCATGCTTAACGATCATATATGATAATATAATAGCGTGGAGTGTTGGCGTCATTAGTTGGCCGTTAAAATCGGTCGGTAAACCAAACTGTACTAAAAGCGTGCAGTGGTTATCCAACGATTTATTTTTTACCAACCGTGCGCGCGATATATTTCGATTGCTGATTCTCCGATCGAGTGTGCGATCGTCTCCCTGTTACCAATGAACGATACGTATTTCCTTGAAACGCGATATAATAATCTAGAATACGTGTCTCTTTCGTCATTCGTATCTTCTCTTTCGAAAAAGAAGAACGTCGCGTGTGTTCGATTATCGATGTTAAATTTCACAAATTACCGAATCAAGATTTCCGTAAATTTACGATAATGATACCCTGTTGATTGTATATGTGCATATGTATTGCCGCCTGTATACGTGCATACATACGCATAAAGCTTAAAGAGTAAATCCAGTACTTGTACAGAAACGAATATATCTGAAAAGATTTTTCAGGTTATTAAAATTTTTTAAAATTACGAAAGGAAGAACGTGGAATTCGGAATTTAGCGAGTTAAAAAATGCAAATTTCAAATAAATTTGTTTATTCTTATATTTAATGTATCATTTATCATTGAGATATGGTGCTTTAATCACGAGAGCATATGATCCGTGATTTTGACTGAAATATATTAATTTGAATGAAATTCGATATATATTTGCGATATATGTCTATTTGTTACCATCGCAAATGCGACTTCAACGCTTGCTAAATTAATGTACAAAATTGATTTTAATTGATATTTCGTGTCGTCTCGATTCCGTTCTGATTGCTTTGACTGACTTTATTTACCAAATATGTAATTTATGATATCCACCCTGTCCAGTAGAAGGAAATCTTTAACAATCTATTGCTGCTTCTGTAGAATCCTATTTAGCGTCTTTTCAACGATCATATTGCAATCAGTTTCATTGTTGCTGTCCAGACATAATTGTAATGATATTATCGAGAGAATGATCAGTGTCGCGCAAAACCGTCATTGGGAAAAAGAGATACCGAAGTCGCCAGTATGCATTGAATTGTGTGGTATGTGAATGAATGAAATCGCATTATGCAATCCTTCTTGTAAATTTTAAATATAACGAATCCTATGAAAACATTTTTCTCTTTTTGGACTCACTTTACCTGAGTCATTGGCAGTTTGTGTCAAAAAATAAATTGATTCGTTAAAAGAAAATTTCTCTGTGTTTATTATTCTCGGAAATTCGAATATGTTATAATAAAAATGCAAATTAAATACAAAAGACATTGAAAATATATAAATTTTTATTCGATTCAGCTCTCGGTTGTTTTTTGAAAACTAAGTTAATGTTCGACTTGTTGAGTGAACTATTTACGAATATACCATTGAAGCAGAAGAATTTGTTCTGCCACCTATCGAGTGACTGTAGAAATATACATCTTTGAAGTTCATCTAGATATTGTTTAATTCGTGTTTCATAGAACACAGTCTGTCGGTTAATTGTGTTTATCAGTGTTATAATTATTATTTTAATTTATAATGCCGTTGGAAAATTTGGAGGAAGAGGGTTTAGAAAAAAATCCCAACTTGGAGCTGGCTCAAACTAAATTTTTATTGAGCCTACCAGAACATAAGGATGATCTGTTTTTAAAGAACAAACTGTTAGATGCCATTAAAGCAGAAAGTGAGATTGCACTTTTTTCTTCTTAAATTAACTAATTCAATTTGCTTATACGATAGAAAATTTCATTTGTAATGAGTTAAATATTTAATACCAAAGATTTAATTAATATTTTTATCCAAACAGAAATTAAGAAACTCCCACAATATTTATCTTAACCTTTTTATTAAAGACTCGTTTCGTCCTCATTTAATAATTCCTTTTCTTTTTAGTAATGAATATTTTCTATTACTACTTTTTGATAAATTTCGTCCAGAGTAAATAATATAGTTGCAAATATTGTAACCGTTGTAATACAATCGTGTTATAAAAACTATGTATTGGAACAAAGAAATAAACAGAGTATTTTAAATATAGGGTATAGAGTATATAATTAATTTTTCCAGACATGGCTCCATTTTATGAAGAAGTTTGTAAAGATTTAAATTGGACGGTTGATGATAATTTTTTGGCCCCTATGAAAGCTAAGAATATGGAACAACTGAAAGAACTGGATGATGCAATTGAAGATGCTGAAAAAAATTTAGGTGAAATGGAAGTTAGAGAAGCCAATCTTAAGAAATCAGAACATTTGTGTAGAATAGGTGATAAAGAAGGTGCCATTTCGGCGTTCAGGAAAACTTATGATAAAACTGTATCGTTAGGTCATAGATTAGACATTGTATTTCATAACATTAGAATTGGATTATTTTACTTAGACCATGATCATGTTACTAAAAATATAGAAAAAGCTAAATGGTATGTATATATTGAAAAGTAATATTGATTTAGTTGTGGAATGTCTTGGACACAGCAGGCTTTAAATACTATTTTATTTCAGTTTGATAGAAGAAGGTGGTGATTGGGATAGACGAAATCGATTAAAAGTATATCAAGGTATATACTGCATAGCAGTACGTGACTTTAAAGAAGCTGCAAACTTCTTCTTGGATACGATAAGCACATTTACTAGTTATGAGCTTATGGATTATAACACATTTGTGAGATACACAGTGTATTTAAGCATGATAAGTTTACCTAGGAATGAACTTAGAGATAAGATTATCAAAGGTTCAGAAATTTTAGAAGTGCTTCATAGTAATCCAGATGTCAAAGATTATTTATTTTCTTTATATAATTGCCAGTATGCTGACTTCTTTAAAAATTTGGGTATTGATAATTATTCAAGAATCAAAATTGATCATGTAGATATATTATTTTGTTATAATACGTGAATGTCGTTTCAGCCCATGTCGAAGGTTTATTACGCAGAGATTATTTAATTTTCCCACATTATCGATATTATGTTAGAGAAATGCGTATCCTCGCATACACACAACTTCTAGAATCTTATAGATCTTTGACGCTTCAATACATGGCTGAAGCATTTGGTGTTACAGTAGAATATATTGATCAGTAAGTTTTACAATGATTTCTCTTTACATTAGTACAGTATACATTTGATTGTTAATTTGTTAATTATCTTTTTGCAGGGAATTGTCGCGCTTTATTGCAGCCGGGAGATTGCATTGCAAAGTTGATCGCGTAGGTGGGGTTGTTGAAACTAATAGACCAGACAGTAAAAATTGGCAATATCAGGCTATGGTCAAACAAGGAGATTTGCTGCTTAATAGGGTGCAAAAGTTATCGCGTGTTATTAATATTTAATTATACAAAGAATAAATCATAATGATTTAATATCAAATTTTAAGATCTACTTATTGTCAGATGTGTTCGTGGAAAGTTTAAAATTCTTTTATATTATCCTTGATCTTAATTTTGTATGAAAGACTTAATATAATTTCTGATTTTTATGATAGAAATATACATATTAAGCGTAGTTCCTGATGAATCCTGATTGCGATTATCCTGTCTTTCCAAATTCTGGGTTGTTTCTGTAAAATGCCTATGGTACGATCGCGCAATAGTTCAAATTTAAAAGGACAACAATGGTTAGATGTCTGCTTGAATATCAACGACATTAGTTGCTTCTTGACGTTAGTCGATAGAACATTTCGTAGTTTTCATTATTATTGCTGGAGTAACTTCAAAATCGTTTGTTAGTTATTTCTCGACGTTTAAAAGTAGGTTGTTTTTCTTTTTAAATAATTTCGAAATTAATATTAACTTCTCACATCAAAATTTGTATAAATACGTACTTTCTATAAGTCATACAAAAAATATGTTATCGTTATATTGTGTTTAAGGTTGTTATATTTTTAAAAGCTGAAATAATACAGTATCTGCTGAAAATGGGGCGAAGGAAAAGTAAACGACAAGCTCCACAAAGAAGAAAAGCTATCGAACCTATGGATATACAATTTACGTGTCCATTTTGTAACCATGAAAAATCGTGCGAAGTTAAAATGTAAGTTTTAGTGGATCATTTAATCAAACATTAGTTGAAAGGACTATCAGTTATTACATTTTGTAATGATTTTAGGGACAAAAGTCGAAATACAGCAAAAATTTCATGTCGAGTTTGTTTAGAAGTTTATCAAACTAGTGTGAACATATTATCAGAACCAATCGATGTGTATAACGATTGGATCGACGCATGTGATGCTATTAATTAATTACACTTATCATATCAGACAATAAACATTAATGTGCCTCCTTTTACATGATTGACTCACCGTATGATTTATATTTAATATTATGGGCTTATTTTAATTGAAATAATAACAATTTCAATGACAATAGCATGATTGATATTACTGTACACGTGTAGCTAATAAGTATAATGGATATAATTTTCTATAATAATTATATATAAATATGTAATGCCTACAATCTTTTTTATAAAAAATACGAAAAAACAAAAGTGTATTTTTAATAAATGAAAATAAAATTATATTATCTGAGAAATAAAACGTATAAATTTTATAAAATATAACGCATTTTTTTATGTGTTAAATGTTATCTAATCATATTGCGTTTTAATTAATTTATATATATTGATTTAATCAAAAAAATAAAGTTGACAAAGAGTAATTTGAAACACCCGCTGTATCTAAGTTTCTCAGAATAAAGAATGACGTTTTACGTTGCTCATCGATATTTAGCACCTAATAGAAGATAAGCAAACGTATTAAGAATTTAACACATAAACTGGTCTCTATACAATTTATTTGCACGGTGTGTAGATTTTTTTGCTAAGGTACATAATAATAAAATTTTTATTTGCTTTTTGAGAGAGAGAGAGGAAAGAACTGAAAATTAAACGAAGATTACGACTCATCTGGTTCATTATTTTTAAACAACGGTATCGTTGATGTCATAAAGCTTACGCGACATCTGTTTTAGTCATCAACATCCGAAAATACCAATAGTGTTAAAGCCGATCAATGTGCAATCATAAAAATTAAATTTTTTAGTTCAGTTTAAAATTGTGTTCAACATCATGATAGATTCAACAAGATTCTTAGACTGTGAATGGGAATTCCCACCCTTTCGTACTTTACACGATTTTCTTTTGGAATCCTCACGTTTTCAACTTCCTAATTATAATGATTTAAGAAAATGGAACAACAGAATAGTAAATAATCTCGTCTATTATCAAACCAATTATCTTTATACATGTATTGCTATTCTACTGGTTATGCTGTAAGTATATTAATACATTTTTGATAAAGAATATTTAAAATGTCTTTTGATAAAGATCATAGGTTTTTAATATTGTACATCTTTAATTATTTAGATCTATAAATCCAGTAAAGATGCTTATTGGCATGGCAACATTGGTTTCAATATGCGGTATGTTTTTCTATTACTTTGAAATAGATGAATTTTGTGTTAGACTCAAAAGAAATTTTCCCCAAATTGGGGTAATATATGCCATTATGTGTGGATCTACTATTTTTTATACTCAAGATTCAGTTATTTATGCATTATTCAGCATTTTGTTGTCATTTTGTGGTAAGTTTTTCTTTGCATAATGTATAGAGTGACCTACAAGAAATGAAGTATTTTTCTTGTATATTACTCTATCGAAAATATAAAATCAGTTATAAAGATGTAACAATGAACAATTGATTTAGATGAATATAATAATTTAATATTAATGTTTTAGTGATCTTTATACATGCATCTTTGAGACTGAGAAATGTAAAGAATAAATTGGCTAATAAGGTAGAGGGTATGGGATTGAAACGTACGCCAATGGGAATTATGTTAAATCATTGTGGTATGAAAGAAGAATTGATTTCATAAATTGATATTGATTCAGTTATTAAAAAAAGTTGTATTTGTACATGTATTTCCATGATTATAGATATATATACATATAAACACACGTTTTTGACAATTAAGATATCCATTATTGTTCTTATTTTTAGATGCCTTAAAAATGTAAAAACTTTATTCAGTATATTCTAACATGCAGATATGATCTAAAATGTAATTGACACAATATGATACAACTTCCTTGTTAAATTCACTAATATTATAAATATAAATTAATATAGATATTTCTGTGTGAATAATTATATAGAATAAAAGTTTATGTGAGAAGTTTGTTAATGTTATTATTTATTGATATTAAATTTGTATTATAATTTTACACAATTGTTAAAACCAAACTAATTGCTAAACTATTTATTTCATTTATCTGGTATTTTAATGTACTTACATGTTATATATTTATATGTACATAATGTTTATTAAATATATTTATTCTTGAATATTGCAATTACATTTGACATATCATATAGATAAAAGTCATTACTTCATCAATAATTATTGAAAAAGACTGACAAGGAGAGTGCCAGTCACTCATCAGTGCTTCGGGTCACCGATTTAGTTGAAACTTTGCAAGTTTGTAGATATCGTTGCAGTTTTCTTAAACATGCAATTTAAGAAAATAAATCATTACAGCGGCAACTATTCAATAGTTTTTGAGATATTTACGATTAATGTTTTATTACTTCCTTAATTATAGATTTATTTTCAGTAATTTACAATTGGAATCGTGATATAACGGCGACAGGCGAAAATTACTATTTTGAAGGACCGAGGTTTGATTCTCGTCCATACTTGATAGTTTATTCAATCTACTTTTTATTTTGTGTTCATTTTTCGTCTATGAAAACATTCTAAATAAAATTTATTTTTTACGCTTTCTTATGCAAGTATATATTTATTACAAAATAATAAGAATATAATAAGATATATAATATATAATATATAATATAATAAGAATATAAACACTTTTCTATAGCAGTCATATTTACTACAGGAAATATAAAACCTATCGCTCATGTAAGTATTAATTATTAAATTAAATATTATATAAGAATGTTACCTATAATTCCATCTTTACTGTGCAGCTATAAATGTTCATGAATTAATTACAAAAGTTGGAAATTTATTAATTTTCTAATACCGAATTGATTTATTAAGGTGTATTATTAGCGCCTAACCAGAAGAGGTATCTAGTTTAAATAAAAATGTTACCGCCTACTATGTGATACTTTATCACATAGCTATTTCAAAGATGCAACAATTTCCCGCTATAAAAATACCTAGCACATCCGGCTGCAGCCAACTTCCAGTTGGCGGCAAGCGGGCATAACAGTAACATTGTGCAATATTCTCCCGCATCAAAATAAAACATTAAATCTCAGAACGTTTCGTGAAGTAGTGATATCGCTGATTGACGTCTTAATTACTTTATAAAGTTCAGGATTACTAACTGTGAACATTTCTACGGTGGTAATATACTACATGTGAAAAAAAGTTGTGTTA
>NW_016907955.1:0-1323 GCF_001483705.2 Eufriesea mexicana | reverse complement strand
ATTCCGCTTGTCTCTGGGGACGCCAGCAATAGTGATCGCTATTGCCTTACGAAACATATCGCGATCCAACGTACCGAGACCACCGTTGCTGGCATCCCCAGTGCCAAGCAGAATATAGTAGAGCAAAATAGAATGCAGAAATCCACGTAACGACAGTGCTTTAGACGGAGGTCAGTGCAATCTTTACCGCAATTAATGTAACCTGAGCTAACCAAACGTAGCCCATCCGAACCATGCGCACCGAGACTAATATTGCTGCCCTCCCCTGAGAAAAGGAGAAAATATTAGAGCACAGTAGATAGCAGAAATCCGCCGAATAGCGGCGTATAGCGCAAAGGTCAAGGCTATCCGAACCGAACTTAGCCAATCCTAACCTAACCAAACGTAATCTGACACAACCAGGCGTGTCACGACAGCTACTTCTGGCGTCCTCAGAGACACGGGGCGGGATGTACAGCAATGTAGAGTGCAGGACCCCAACAAATAGCTGCGTACAGCGCAAAAGTCAAAGCTATCCTCTCCTAACCTAACCTAACGTATCGTAACGGAACGAGACCGAGTTAAAGCTAACGTGCCGAGACCACCATTTCTGATCTCTACAGGGCGAAGCAAAAAATATTATAGCACAGTAGAACGCATAGGTCCATCGAAAAGCAATGTAAAGCACGCAAGTCGAAGGTATCCTACCCTAACATATATAGTTGTCACATAACCAAACGTAACATATCTCAAGGCAACGTACCGAGACTAGAGTTGGTGGCCTCCCCAGGGTTAAGCAGGATGTAATAGTGCACAGTAAAGCGCAGCTATCCACCGAAAACAGTGTATAGCACGAAAGTCAGAGCTATCCTAACCGAACTTAACGTAAACGAACCTATCCAAGTGCAACCGAAATCAATCTAACGAGCAGAGGCCAATATTGCTGGACTTCGCTGTGACAAGGAGAACACATTAGAGCACAGTGGAACGCAGAAATAGTCCGAATTGCAATATATAGCACAAAAGTCGAAGATATGCTGTCCTTAACTAACCATACGTAACGCAACCAAACGTAACATAACTCAACCTTTCGCGACGAGACCTCAATTGCTGCCCTCCCCAGAGCCAAGCATATCATATTACTGGCAAGCAGAGCGCAGGAATCCACCGAATCGTTGTGTATTGCACAAAAGTCAATGCTACACATTCCTAATCTGACTAAACGTAACCGACCCATCCTGACATGCCGAGAACGCTATTGCTGGTCTCAAATGCAAAGCAGAAAACATTCAGCACAGTAGAGCGCAGAAATCCACCGAATAGCAGTGCATAACACGAAAGTCA
>NW_016907953.1:839663-841669 GCF_001483705.2 Eufriesea mexicana | reverse complement strand
TTCTTGAGGAAGCCTCAGCGAACAGTTAGCGAAGGACATTCCAGTGACGTAATCATTCTTCGAGGTTATGTTTTTGAGCTTTTGACGTGTGTTTCTTCCCTTACCGTTATCATGCCCCTTACATATTATAAATTTATATTTCGAGATGATTTGTTATTGACAATATTCGTTTAATATTAACTAATAATAAATTTTATTTTTGTTCTTATTGCAGCAATGTTTAATATATTTCCATCATATCGATATTAGTGGTAAATCTAAATTATATTCAAAGTTAATTTAACAAATATTCAGGCAACAACGAATATTAAAAGGAATGTAGTATCTGCTAATGTAATATTACGGAGAATAAATAATACCATTCACTGCATGCCCATACAATTGTATATTATCCTATAGCGTGTCATTATATTAATATGACATTTATGTTACTATCCTAATTCCATTTTTATTTATTTTATTCGCTTTAAATATAATTAGAGTCTGCTCTAATATCTTGCTTAAATTTATAAAACTAATCTTGTATTGACGAGTTTCACAATATATATTGTAAAATAATATGCTCACTTATTAGCTGAAATAACACGTATTTCGTAGTAAGAAATAACTTTATTAGTACCTAAAATTTAAAGACTGGGATATCTAGTACATTTTACGCATTACATTGTATTTTTATAAAATAAGTATTTTCTGCTCCAGATACCTCATAAACTAGAAATAATATTCGTACTTTTATCGACATTACTTTGGTTTATTTAATAGCTAATATAAAAAACTCCGAAAAACCAGAGACCCCAGAATATTTTATACACCACACTGTATTTTTATGAAGTAAGAATTTTCTACTGCGAATGGCTCATAAACTAGAAATAATATTCGCGCTTTCATTCATGCTACTTTTTTCTGCAATAATTAATATAAAAATCAAAGAAAACGAAAGGTAAAATTGCCACGTTAACTGTTGGTTAATATAAATTAACCCGAAGCTTTTCCCTCGTACGGTGGACACGTGTGATTATTTTAGATGGCCGTGACTGGGAAATGGGATTCTTCGACCAAAGCAAAGTGTCCAGACCCGGTAATTAGGGAGATACGTCAACTCGTTATGTTGTTTAATGCAATCTGTGTTCTCTCGAAACTCGGGACAAACAGGTGCCCCATGAGTGGCTCGTGTTGCAAGAGCCAGAAATGTTTTACACTGTGGCCGCAAGAATGTGACCCGCGGGAAATGCTGTAAAGGGAATTAATTCTCGTCCACTGACTAATTAAGACGAATAATCGTGTGCAATGCGCATTACCCGGGCAATTCAGTTTTACTAATCAACGGGGCAAGTGCCTACATCAGAGGTGACGTTCGAGTATAATTCACCTTGACCCATGTCCACGACTAATATTTTGAGTACTTCTGAATGTTCACAGTCTCTCTGTTCTCTGACTCTTTCTTGCTTTCCAGTACACATTGAATCAGTTAAAAGAGTCTGCTCATCAGATATACAATAATAATATAAATTTCCTCATTGCTAATGACACTAGGAATGATTACAGCACAATTTAATTGCATTTCAAAAATCGGCTATTTTGGAAAAAAATATTGGGTTAGGTTCTTTCTTGGATTTTTTCATGATCATTGGTATTTTTTATAATTTTTATATATTATTTTTATATATATGTATCACATAATTATGTTGTAAGTATGGTTAGAATGGATAGAATAATATGGCGGAGTTAGAGCTATGATCACGTGGTGCGATGAGAAAATGGCTTGCAGATGGCGCCACTTATAATATATTAAATATACACAGGTCTTTGTTCATATCTAACATTATATTTACCATCTTATAGGGTGTATCTAAATATATCTCAATGTATTTAAATCATAATTAAAATCGAACTATGAATATAAGTAGATAGATAATTGTTGGAAAGATAGAAAATGTATAATGCTAATTGTATACTTCTAATAACTATAAAAACAAAGATTTGAAACTCGTCATACAGGCTCGCTT
>NW_016907953.1:827071-838844 GCF_001483705.2 Eufriesea mexicana | reverse complement strand
CCTGTTGCGGGTTATACGAATTGAGGTTAGGTTTCGTTATTTCTGGTAGTAACTGACTTATGAATTTATTGATTACACTGTACAACACGAAATTTAATTAAAGTCGTATTGCAAAATTGTATCCATGATAACGATGATTAATTATAATTATAAATAACGTAAATTCACGTCAACGGTTGTTAATGTGTTAATAAGTTTTTAAACATTTATTTCTATCATAATTGAATTACTATGATCATCAACTTTCATTTCGTACCGTTTGCTACCGTGTTCAGACTCATCTATGGAAATGTTCCATTTTAGGGATAAGCTAGTAAAGAGCAATGGCTGTAGAATGTGTCAGAGAAGGATGGAGACATTTCGGTTTCAATTCTTGCTACGAGCCAAATAGGAACACGTTGTGGTATCAGGCTATTCTCGAGGAAATTGTCATAATGCTGGGTAATCCGATTTTGTTCCGTGCCAATATTGAACGACACGAACGTGGGATGATGGTAGTTTGCTGTAACTAAACTCTGCATTAAACGTATCTCACAGAGGTACTGCGGTCGAACTGATATAATCGATTCTGTTGCGATTATTAA
Source organism: Eufriesea mexicana (assembly GCF_001483705.2). NCBI lineage: Eukaryota > Metazoa > Arthropoda > Insecta > Hymenoptera > Apidae > Eufriesea > Eufriesea mexicana. The sequence continues at coordinate 838,260 of NW_016907953.1, read as the reverse complement.
GCACTGTTACGTGCGTCTCAAATTCCTGCATAATACGCGATCTTTCGTAAATCTTTGGAGTTCTAACATAGTAATATTTTATAACTCGAAGGAAAAGAAAAATTTAATTTTATTTACGTATATTATATCGTAGATTTAATCGTTCTATATCATAAAATATATAATTGAAACCTGTTATTTCTCACCTATCGCAGCTTCTCTGTTACTGTCTGTTATTACAATTTCCATCCTTTACAATTCTATTTTTAAATTTATCATGTTTCCAAAAAGTCTCACATATGACAATGTGTAAATTTGTGTGAAGTACGTTAGAGCTTCGCATTTATCTAGTCTTTTCGGACAAACATTTCCATCAACAAGAACACACAAGTGTACTCCACGCCCCGTCCCTTTTATTCCCAACTTTTAATAGTGACGATCCATCGGATTACCTATTTGACGCAAGCGACTCAAACCGACCGATTAAGATTTACCTACGAATCAGCGGGCGTGTGTACGATTGCTGGCACAATCCGCGACGATTCATCGGCATTGAATCGACTCGGCGCTCCGCAAGCTTCGATAACGCAAAATCGACTGAAACCAAACCGCGACTACACGGATCATCCAGGGACCGCGCCTCTGTCGTCCCGTTGTTCCCACGGTTTTCCACGCTTTGTACAATTTCGGCTTGCTTTGTCGCTTTCACCGTGGTTTGCCAGGCGAAATGGGTGCTGCAGCCACGTTTCAGATTCGCCGCGGCGCGTCGCTGCTGTCGCGTCGCTGCTGTCGCGTCGCTACTGTCGGAACGCAGTGATCGTCTCACGCGTGAACATAGGCGCAGGAGTCAGAGGGCGCTGGTGCCGCGAATCGCCGGGGACCAGACATTAATTCTGTCTAATCTCGAATAATCTCCACTAATCTCGCACAATTTAACGACAGCTTCCTGTGACGAGGACGCCGGAATAGGTTCGTTTACAATTAGAGGGAACGTGTCGCTGATGGCGCCCGAGTTCGTCCTCCTGAAACTCAAAAGGGGTGACTGAAAAGTTCGCGAATTCGCGGCGAATCATGTCGACAGAACAAATTGCACTGATAATCCGCGGCACCCTTTCCTATGTCCCCTTTGTCGAGATAAATCGCACGCCATTAGAACTTCCATGGGGGCGTGTCCACGTGGGGATTGCTTGTTCGATATGGGGCTAACGACGACGCAATGTGGGACAGCAATTTGGACTCGTGGCCTTCGACGTATTTGCATGGCGAGTTCTGGTAATAGGTAGGGGAAAGTTAGGTCATAGTTATTGGATGTCCTTGGGTGACTAGTTGTAAGGTCGACAGTCTGGTGACTGTGTTATTATTTCTAATATGGCAGACCAGTCGTGTTTAAGCGAGAGCTGCTGAAATTTATGAAAGAGGAAACACGTGAATGTGTTGAAAGTGAGAGTTAACCTATAGACGAATTGCATGAGAATCGTTAAGGCACGTTTTATTCGTTTTAAGAAAATAAGGAATGGCATATGAAACAATTTCTACATACGATTTATTTAGTGGAACTGAATTTATTCAATAGAACGTGTACCTCACTGTGTCAACATCTAGAAAAGTAATTATAACACTGGAAACTACACGTAGTCAAAATTAGTATTAATAACAGCTGTAAAATATAATATATTCCAAATAGATAATAGATAATAATCTGTGGATAATAATAATTACTGTAATAATAACCGTGCTATAACTTCCTAAATATTACAAATTTCTCTCCTTGCATACATAATTTCTACCCCCTTGGGCACCCAAGACACACATATACTCCCACACGCAGAACCTATGCCCATGAGCATTCAACAAGTACGACAATCACACCGAGTCCGTGCATACCCGGCACACGGTGCACAATCTTATCTTCGAGGTATGCAAGTAGACCCACTAAGAGGAGTTCGAATCACGGAAAATTCTCCCGGAGTTCCCTACGATGAACCTCGAGCAGGTTCCTCGGATGAGCAGGTTTCCGAGAGAGACGAACGTTGCCAAGGGTACAACAATTGACCGTGTAATCGTGGTTTCCTCTCTTCTCGCGGTACATCTTTAATATTAATCTGGAAAGTGGTCTTTTGAACCGCGTAATAATAGTCTTTGTTCGCGAGACGGAATCAACGACGAAAGAGGGACAGCATTCAGCTGCTACCGAGAATATGCCCGTCTCGATTTCCAGAATTTTTCGTCCCAGACTCAAAGGAAATGCCGCTTCGTAGCCGGAATCGTCGGTCGATCGATTCGTCGCTGGAAACGACCCGCTTTCAAACGGAACGTCGATCTTCCGTTTCGACGAAAATTGCACGCGCGACGGACCAGGTCTCTCCCACCTACCCCGCCTCCGCGTCGGAATTTCCCGCTGACAAATGGAACTGATCTGTTTAATCCTGCTAAACGCCGCCTCTTTGAATGTGGCGCTGTCCCGCCGATGGCGACCCAAGGAAGCGAAACCTCTCTTCGAGCGCATAGGGTTGACGATTCTCTGTCATAATTATGTTGTAAGTATGGTTAGAATGGATAGAATAATATGGCGGAGTTAGAGCTATGATCACGTGGTGCGATGAGAAAATGGCTTGCAGATGGCGCCACTTATAATATATTAAATATACACAGGTCTTTGTTCATATCTAACATTATATTTACCATCTTATAGGGTGTATCTAAATATATCTCAATGTATTTAAATCATAATTAAAATCGAACTATGAATATAAGTAGATAGATAATTGTTGGAAAGATAGAAAATGTATAATGCTAATTGTATACTTCTAATAACTATAAAAACAAAGATTTGAAACTCGTCATACAGGCTCGCTTCATTTCATTTAACGTATCTTATATTCTGTCTGTAATTTCAACTTATCTATTAAATTAACAAATCATACGTATTATTAGGTTTATGTATCTCAATAGTCTGTTAATTGACCATTTTGCAAATGCTATTTTTTTTCCATTTCTATTTTCAGTCACATTTATAAACACCTGCGCTGTTATTAATCGCTCGAGGAAAAATCAATCAAGCACACAGATGCATCGACGAGGTTGTTTTTGGTTGATTGGACGATGACACCCCTACGACGTGCCTGTTCTTACGGCCAAAGTTTGCGTGATTAACGCAATACTCGTCCCGGAAACCATAGCACTATGTCATCTTGCTACTACGTACATATAATTATTCACTAGTCGTCTCTGAAACAGTGAACCGAAGATTACACGTCGTCTATCAATTACTTTGGATGTCGTCGGTGGCGTTATTGGCGCGTTTCCGCTTTGCGGATCCTGCGCTCCTGTACATTAATTACGACCATACGCCATGTCGTCTGTGGTCTAATGAATCTCATTATCCTCCCTTTGTGGAACCTTCTTCTTTCAAACATTATCCCCTTAAAGATTCGTTAAGATCCGTTTTAGAAGATTACGTTCACATGATGGTGTACTCCTTGACATCTCGTTGTGTAATTTCCGAAATCTTTTCAGCTTTCAACGATATAAAGCTTGCAGGAGAGAAATTTGGACGACCAAAAATTCTTTCAAACTACTATTCTCCAATGTATACCCAAATATCGTAATTATAGGTAATCGCAATTAAAATCGTGTTATGAAGACGTTGATGTTGCACAAAATGTAACAAATATATAGTGTCTTTTCTTTTTGATATTTATTTCTCATGTTACAATGTAACGTACCCATTACCGTTCAGTCTAATTGGCGTGCATAATATCTGTGGTCAATAATATATTACGTGTGTTAAATGGAACGTCTTCTTTCTATTTTCAGTGAAACCCGTATTTCTTCCGAACAACTTCTCTCGAGGCACATGCAGTACTTTAAATCTAGCCAGAATACATTAAAAAGGACGTTTAAGTATCACTTTCGTAAATCATGTAGGGACTAACCGCGCCGAGCGAGGAACAGTAGTTACGATGCGTGGCAGCGCTAGTGTGTTAGCTGCGGAAGTCCCCAACCCGCGCTACGACGTCGAAAAGCAATCGCGTATCGACGACAGCGTAATTTCTCATACTTAGTGCATACGGAAGACAACAATAACTTCCTCTTAATCACGAATCAAACGTCGAAACAGCAGCGTCATTTCCTTCCCGGTAATCACAACGTGTCTACCAGCTTTACGTACGGCTGTCATGTATGACTTGCCATTGTTATGTATGATTATTCACGAAGATGCATCCATACTAGGGAACAGTAAGGCCGGATCTCGTCTGTTAGGTCTGTCTGACCTGTCTCAGTTGGCGGACCGGGGGCGAGATTGCCAGGCGTGTTCTCTTCCGCTTTACCATTCTCGCTGTAGCGATGTCGGAAACACAGTGTTTCCTATGGGAATGTCACTATTCGGGCGATATCTGCGTCACATTTTCTGAAAGTTTCGCCGCCATCTCTGCGTTACAATGCAAAAAGCTTCTGAAACGCACAACCGGGAGAGACTATGCGAGCAATGTAATTTCACCAAGTTCCATTTTTGTAACGTCTCTTTTCAACAGTCGAGGGGCCACTTTTTCAGTTCCACGAAGAACTTGCGTAACGCGGAGAGCACGTAAGGGAATAAATGCTTTTTGGTAACGTTTCGGCAACGTTTATTTTCACATCGCAAAAGAGGTGGAACGTGTTTTGCTCGGGCGTTTCACGCGTCATTGATTTCTGTGCAGGTAGCAGGTTCGCGAGAGCACGCGAAAATCACGGTACATGTGAAAAATTTTATGGCGCGATTATTCGAATGGATGTTCAGCTTTTTAGATGCTAGATCGAAACCGATAACTTCGAGTTTCGATTTATAATAACTTTGACGCGCGTTACCTCGGATTGCGGTACTCGTTGAGGGAAACTTTGTCTTTGTTGCTACATATTGAAATGTATGTGGAATAGATCTTGTGCATTTATTCGAATGGATAAATCCATCTTTGTACGTGGCAGAATAAAACCAATAACTTCCAATTTCGATTTAATAACTTCCATATGAGTTATCTTAGATTGTTGTACTAACTGAGTGAACAGAGGTTTTGATTTTAATATTTAATCCACTAGTGGGTTATACGTGAAATATGGATTTTCACTTTTATACATGGTAGATTGAAATTAAGCAATTTGGAACCTAGATTTAAATTTAGTGCCTAGATTTTAATATCTTATTCATTGGTTACTCGCGTGTTAAATATAATAAACATTCCCTGGAATTTAATTAATTCAGCAAATTTAAATTCCTTAAAAATAATTAATTTTAATAATAAGATCCAAATTTGGTTTTGTTAAATTAGTTTCTAGGCAAGCAAGATTTTCTCTCTCGCGTTATCTGAAATATTAGTCTTAAGATGAAACCATCTACCATCGATAGTTTGGATAACCCAATTGCCTCGAACAGCCGTCGAGTAAACGAAAAATGTAAATCCGAATCTGCTCGGTCCAGCGAACCAATCAGATTCGTCCTCTTTCTGCATGGGTACGTGCTTCTATCTCGTACGTTTCAATATATTTACGCGGGAAAGGTTGCTTCTACAATATTTTATTTTGAGATATAGCGCACTAAAGTTGTATTCCGTATACATGTAACAAGTTACCCTGTGTAACTGCCTTGTATCAGCCAGGCGATTTTCACGTATCGTCAATAAAAAGCAAATCGTAATTCGACACCATATTTAAAATTCTGAAAATTCTATCTAAACTCACGATATTGCAAAAAATGATCTGTAAAGAGCATGTTTGCATTAGTGTGTCATCCTTGCCACTTACGCAGCTCTTAATGTTGGGCTATTACCTGTATAGGGAAACTCATAACTAGGTACATAACTAGGAGCCTGATATTCTGAAATTCACAGTAAAACATTTAAAAAATCTTTAAACACCAAATGACGTTACTTGTATTAAAAAGAAATCCCATTACGAACTGTTTTGTTATGTACAATTTTAGAATCCTCTTATATGGGAATTTCTCGAATTCTCGAAACATACTACAGCGAAACCGTGTTATGGAATCCGGATTTATACGGAGATTCCTTAATTTTCGAGAGAAAATTCCGCGTCACGGAAGTATCATATTGGGGTAACCATAATAGGGCTACCCATAGCACGGAAAGTTCTCGAGACTCTTATTAAGGTTATTATCAACGGTATACACATGGTGAGGCCCTAATTTAAACACCATTTGCTCTTTTCTGCGCAGGTATACGAAATGTACGTGGCCGGATACCAGTTCAAAGTCCTGTCCCCAGTGTTTACGGGTCACTGGGGTCTGCAGACCAGAAAGACCAGGCCGGCTTGGCGCGAAAGACAGAACACTGCCAACAGGAAGCACTTCGAGATGTTCAAGAAGGAGGTATTCGCTCGTTATATGCGCGATCCTTTGAAGATGATGAAGAACGCCCACTGACGAAAAGTTCGTCGAAGATCCCGTTGATCCTCAGCGGGATCTTGATCGCCGTCCTTCCCATTCGTCGTGCGAGGCTCTCATTGGATGAGTTGAGACAACCAATGCGTCGCTATTTCGAGGGCGATCCTGGGCTTTAACTGTTCCACCTGACGAGGTGCCGTAAGATTAAGTCGCGAACTGGCGAGCTGTTTCGTTGACGGTCTAATAGGAACGTATCGATCGATTGCTCTATTTTTCACTGTGACCGAGATCAAATCGTTTTCTATATATTTTGTATTCCGTATGCTATGGCGAACTTGGAACAATCAATGAACGTATATCAGACCGTAGTATTAAATACCTGTGAGACGAACGGTTTCAAGGACACCCGTTTAAGTGTCGCTGATGCTACCATTCGGTGGTACACATTTGTTCCAGCCACCAAAAATTGATCCATCCATTGTTCGGCTGGTTCAATGGCCTTTTTAACCTTTCACAAGACAGGTGAAAAATGAAGAATTTCAGCTTAAGGCTGGTCGTCTTGGGAACGGTGGTTTTACCCAATGTGCCGACTAATGGTCGTTATTCAAAGCGACTTTATCAAGCATCTCGATCCTTCCTGCTATCCAAGGTGAATTTCGCGTGTTGCTTGTACGATGGAGGTTCGCATAATAGCCTTGCTGGAACAACACTCAGCTGTCATTATCGACAATATAATCTATTACACGATGACCATGCTGTCTAGCATCTGCAAGAGTTTGACGTTCACGTATGATTCCAGTCCATTGAACTATACGAATTTCAGCATGACACTTCAGCTCCCTATGAAAACCGGCCTATTCTCACGTGAAAGTATTATTAACGAAAGATACGTCCTTAATTCCATGTTTGGAGTTACAAGATCCTGCGTTTCTGACATTTCTGTAAGCGAGCTAGAGCTAATCCACGAGCAGCTCTAGCTTCTGCAGCATTCCAAGCTACCAAAATGGCCGATCAAACCAAAGTTCGATACATACTCGTCGTTCACGTGGTTATTTCACACGTTGGGCGGAAGATTCCGCCCAGTATTACGATAGACCATGAAATCATAACTCTCAAGCCTTCATTTTCAGGTGGTACTTTCCTCGTTCCTGTTTCAAATCTTCACCGGTCACTCTGGTAATATCCGTCCCGATCAATCGGTGACATATCATGTGTATGTAGATCGTCTCGAGCTCCAGAGGAATCGAGTTTCATGTTATTTTGCACCTACTCGAGGGAGAAACTTCGATATAGTCCAGTATACACGTCAAACATCAAGTTCGTGGGTCAATCGCACGGTTGACTCCTAATCGCTACAAACATTGTTGTTGGAAATAATGAAAGACAGTAGTGCTCGTTTTAGTGTCCACAGCTTCGAGCCATACCTGGACACTTATCCGGGCTAACTTCTGAGGATCTGACCAATGTGAGAGAACAAGCGTAATATTACATACGAGTACACGCACCAGAGACAAATTAACGTTGACAAAAGATTGGGGATTGCAGTGGGTGCTAAAATGGGCAGGAATTGCGTTAGTAGAGCAGTACTGTAGTCTCCGACCACATTCAGATTGTTCGATCGATTGATGCATAATACACGGGCCAGATTCAGACCTTTGACACAATGAACGATAAGTCCAGGGCCTAAGGTGTCTGTCTTAAGTCGACATTCAAGGATTACACACGATGACCCTTTTGCTAGGTGATTCAAGGATAGTGCTGTTATAAAATTGACAACGTCGCGTTTGTATATCTAGTGAACAACAGGAATCCATCTCAATTGTTATCATCTTACCGTATATATTTTTAAATGATTATAATTCCAAAAAGCCAGAGGTAAATTAGATTTGTAAATATTTCGATTTCCACGATAGAGATACTTTTATGATACTAATTCTTATATTAAATTTATGCCAGTAGAAAAGTTTGTTAACACTTATGGATATGTACTACACCTGATAAGAATTTCGAAAATTCTAAGTAAATGGGTAATAACTTGCAAAAATTGGGGTAGGAGAGGTACGAAGACGTCCATGAGTTACTACATTATGATTTGTCAGTCGGTCAGTAATATAACCTAACAAGCTGCACAAAAGCGATGTCAACCTATTAGGTTAGGTTGAAGATCGATTGACAAATCATGCGCACATACTATGCACATACATAACGCTCCGAGTACGACGTTGTTGTGGCAGCACTGTTCTCGAGTCCATTAGCGACAGGTTCATTCTGTAGTACGATGTCTGTACATTATCAAAGACATCTTTCCAATAAAATGTAATTTATCACCGGCGTTGGAACCTAATTTTAATCGAGTCTTGCAGTACTGATATTAATTATGTTACTCAATGCTACATAGATGTTCTGACAATATCTATTTTATATCGTCAATAGAATCGCTTTAGCAGAGAGAGAGCACCTAGCGCCACCTACCAACGAAACCAAACCCACCCAGGAAAACATTCGTTCATTTTCAAAACCACGCTCGAGTCATTTTCACGTAAAATTCAGCTACGTTTTTGTATTATAATGAAACGAGAGTAAGACGTAGCGTGTTGTTTCAATCGTTGCTGATGGACAACGATTCGCGTGGTGTAATCATTGGATCGTGTTAATATTAGGACTACCATATTAGTCAAAATAACATATGATTTATTTTTGGTTAAAAATTCATGTCGATTTTTATCAGGACAAAAATATAATAATGTAATAGAGATTTCCAATGTTTTTCGGTATGTAATTATTAACATTCTGTGGCATTTCAAAAATATATATTTTTTACACACACGACGAAATAAGATAGAACGATAGAATTTTATTTCACATCTGACAGCTGTCATTTTTATATCTGAAAATTTGCAAAATGTCTGTCTAGTACCTTCCATTAAATAGTTACTGCATTTCTGGACACATCAAAAAATTATTGCGACGTATTAACCCAGAACTGATATAACGTATTTCCTATATTATATATAATATTAACAATTTGCAAAATCTAGAAAGTTTTTCAGACATATTTTAAGACATATAATAAGATACAAAGAAAATCACATATATATTTATCCAAATTACATAATTATTTTATTTCATATATTTCAAATATTTTTACATTCATTCAAACTTGACAATTGACCATCAATCTTCATAACTTTGCAAAATGGCGGCTGGGAGTCGTCCACTTTAATTGTCACCCCTCTTCAAATGTCGCCGCACTTTAATTGCTGTCCTGCTTTAATTGTTCCTATTCGTGTCCGACATTTTGAAAAGCACATCAGTGGTCGGTAGTGCTGGCGTTAACGAAAGATCAGGGTTATGTAGATGGAGTGGTAGTGGAACAGAGGGAGGGCGAAAGGAAAAGAGATGGAAGAGACGTGGAAGGTACAAAGAGATGAAAAAGGGATGATTCGAGAGGGTAGGAGTTCGCGTGCTGAGATGCAGGGCCGGCAATCAAGTAGCCGTGATCAACGTCGGGGCTTGGTGTACTTCCTGGTGCTTCCGGTTCATCGGCTCGCCTTAAACGAAACTAAGCCCGCTTGCTGCTTCCACTCACGATTCCCAAAGTCATCAGAGACTGCCATGCGGGATCGCGGAATAAACATCCGCCGGTGAGTTTCGCGGCACGTACACGGTGCACGAACAGGGAAACGAGGCCTGGGAATTTAAGTGAACGTACCTCGTTAGCTGTCTGTGATTTAAGAGTTTTAAGTTCGCGATCGATCATGGTTGAGAAGAGAGAGAAATAGAGAGAGAGAGAGAGAGAGAGAGAGAGAGAGAGAAAGAGAGAGAGAGTTCATGTTGTTTTTTCAAGTGCACCGTTCGAAAGATCATGGAGAAGGACTCGTTAGATCCATGGGACAATGTTGCTCGAAGAAAGAAACGGAATTGGCTTGTAACGAGTGCAATTAACCTAACGAGGACTGACAGAGCCGATATTTTGTATCGCGGTTGCTCGAAAGCGTGAGATTTAAAGCTTCTGATGAAATCGTGGGATAAATCACTGTGTCTATTCTTTGAAGAACAACCGTTTCGTCCTTCGTTTCAGTTTTTACACTTTTACGACGACTTTCCGAGCCTCCTAGTATTAATTTATTTTTCAGTTGGCAGGAGTGCTTTCATTCATTCGGAAGGATCGTTTTCTGTGCAGACCTTTCGATTACCAGTAATTTGTGCGCTACGAATGTTGTTCAGTGTCGTGAAAGTTTTATATTCATACTTTGATTACTCCGAAAAAAATACTTAGCGAAAATTTTGTAGTAGAGATTGCATTTGTTTGTATCAAAACTCCGACTATTTTATCACCAGATTGGAGTATAATACGCTGTCAAAAGTGCGTCCACTCAAACTCCCCATTTCTCCTTCTACCTAACCTCCAAAATCGTCCCTTGAAACATACGAAAAGAGGTTACAATGATCGTAGCGAGGATAAGCGTTTCTCGGTCCTCGCGATCATCGCGCTACGGAATGGTTGAAAATGGAACTGCTCAAAGCTCGGCAAACGAACGACGCTAATGGATGTCGCTGGTTTCGATCTGATTTTTTAATTACTTGCACAGTCGCGGAGTTACCATTCATTTGATCAAAAAGAATACATGCAAATTCGAGCGAAATACAAACGAAGTTGCTGCTTTTAACCAAAAGGCCACAATAACATGGCAATAGAGAAAGACCAGTGAGAAATCATTCTACCCGTATTTCCAAGTAATACTGCCACCATTTATTATGCGATACTTTCACGTTATCGAAATATCATTTGTCCCGAGTTACCCGAAGTGAACAAGGAAGGAAAGAAGGAAAG
>NW_016907953.1:817818-825357 GCF_001483705.2 Eufriesea mexicana | reverse complement strand
CCTGTTGCGGGTTATACGAATTGAGGTTAGGTTTCGTTATTTCTGGTAGTAACTGACTTATGAATTTATTGATTACACTGTACAACACGAAATTTAATTAAAGTCGTATTGCAAAATTGTATCCATGATAACGATGATTAATTATAATTATAAATAACGTAAATTCACGTCAACGGTTGTTAATGTGTTAATAAGTTTTTAAACATTTATTTCTATCATAATTGAATTACTATGATCATCAACTTTCATTTCGTACCGTTTGCTACCGTGTTCAGACTCATCTATGGAAATGTTCCATTTTAGGGATAAGCTAGTAAAGAGCAATGGCTGTAGAATGTGTCAGAGAAGGATGGAGACATTTCGGTTTCAATTCTTGCTACGAGCCAAATAGGAACACGTTGTGGTATCAGGCTATTCTCGAGGAAATTGTCATAATGCTGGGTAATCCGATTTTGTTCCGTGCCAATATTGAACGACACGAACGTGGGATGATGGTAGTTTGCTGTAACTAAACTCTGCATTAAACGTATCTCACAGAGGTACTGCGGTCGAACTGATATAATCGATTCTGTTGCGATTATTAAGCACTGTTACGTGCGTCTCAAATTCCTGCATAATACGCGATCTTTCGTAAATCTTTGGAGTTCTAACATAGTAATATTTTATAACTCGAAGGAAAAGAAAAATTTAATTTTATTTACGTATATTATATCGTAGATTTAATCGTTCTATATCATAAAATATATAATTGAAACCTGTTATTTCTCACCTATCGCAGCTTCTCTGTTACTGTCTGTTATTACAATTTCCATCCTTTACAATTCTATTTTTAAATTTATCATGTTTCCAAAAAGTCTCACATATGACAATGTGTAAATTTGTGTGAAGTACGTTAGAGCTTCGCATTTATCTAGTCTTTTCGGACAAACATTTCCATCAACAAGAACACACAAGTGTACTCCACGCCCCGTCCCTTTTATTCCCAACTTTTAATAGTGACGATCCATCGGATTACCTATTTGACGCAAGCGACTCAAACCGACCGATTAAGATTTACCTACGAATCAGCGGGCGTGTGTACGATTGCTGGCACAATCCGCGACGATTCATCGGCATTGAATCGACTCGGCGCTCCGCAAGCTTCGATAACGCAAAATCGACTGAAACCAAACCGCGACTACACGGATCATCCAGGGACCGCGCCTCTGTCGTCCCGTTGTTCCCACGGTTTTCCACGCTTTGTACAATTTCGGCTTGCTTTGTCGCTTTCACCGTGGTTTGCCAGGCGAAATGGGTGCTGCAGCCACGTTTCAGATTCGCCGCGGCGCGTCGCTGCTGTCGCGTCGCTGCTGTCGCGTCGCTACTGTCGGAACGCAGTGATCGTCTCACGCGTGAACATAGGCGCAGGAGTCAGAGGGCGCTGGTGCCGCGAATCGCCGGGGACCAGACATTAATTCTGTCTAATCTCGAATAATCTCCACTAATCTCGCACAATTTAACGACAGCTTCCTGTGACGAGGACGCCGGAATAGGTTCGTTTACAATTAGAGGGAACGTGTCGCTGATGGCGCCCGAGTTCGTCCTCCTGAAACTCAAAAGGGGTGACTGAAAAGTTCGCGAATTCGCGGCGAATCATGTCGACAGAACAAATTGCACTGATAATCCGCGGCACCCTTTCCTATGTCCCCTTTGTCGAGATAAATCGCACGCCATTAGAACTTCCATGGGGGCGTGTCCACGTGGGGATTGCTTGTTCGATATGGGGCTAACGACGACGCAATGTGGGACAGCAATTTGGACTCGTGGCCTTCGACGTATTTGCATGGCGAGTTCTGGTAATAGGTAGGGGAAAGTTAGGTCATAGTTATTGGATGTCCTTGGGTGACTAGTTGTAAGGTCGACAGTCTGGTGACTGTGTTATTATTTCTAATATGGCAGACCAGTCGTGTTTAAGCGAGAGCTGCTGAAATTTATGAAAGAGGAAACACGTGAATGTGTTGAAAGTGAGAGTTAACCTATAGACGAATTGCATGAGAATCGTTAAGGCACGTTTTATTCGTTTTAAGAAAATAAGGAATGGCATATGAAACAATTTCTACATACGATTTATTTAGTGGAACTGAATTTATTCAATAGAACGTGTACCTCACTGTGTCAACATCTAGAAAAGTAATTATAACACTGGAAACTACACGTAGTCAAAATTAGTATTAATAACAGCTGTAAAATATAATATATTCCAAATAGATAATAGATAATAATCTGTGGATAATAATAATTACTGTAATAATAACCGTGCTATAACTTCCTAAATATTACAAATTTCTCTCCTTGCATACATAATTTCTACCCCCTTGGGCACCCAAGACACACATATACTCCCACACGCAGAACCTATGCCCATGAGCATTCAACAAGTACGACAATCACACCGAGTCCGTGCATACCTGGCACACGGTGCACAATCTTATCTTCGAGGTATGCAAGTAGACCCACTAAGAGGAGTTCGAATCACGGAAAATTCTCCCGGAGTTCCCTACGATGAACCTCGAGCAGGTTCCTCGGATGAGCAGGTTTCCGAGAGAGACGAACGTTGCCAAGGGTACAACAATTGACCGTGTAATCGTGGTTTCCTCTCTTCTCGCGGTACATCTTTAATATTAATCTGGAAAGTGGTCTTTTGAACCGCGTAATAATAGTCTTTGTTCGCGAGACGGAATCAACGACGAAAGAGGGACAGCATTCAGCTGCTACCGAGAATATGCCCGTCTCGATTTCCAGAATTTTTCGTCCCAGACTCAAAGGAAATGCCGCTTCGTAGCCGGAATCGTCGGTCGATCGATTCGTCGCTGGAAACGACCCGCTTTCAAACGGAACGTCGATCTTCCGTTTCGACGAAAATTGCACGCGCGACGGACCAGGTCTCTCCCACCTACCCCGCCTCCGCGTCGGAATTTCCCGCTGACAAATGGAACTGATCTGTTTAATCCTGCTAAACGCCGCCTCTTTGAATGTGGCGCTGTCCCGCCGATGGCGACCCAAGGAAGCGAAACCTCTCTTCGAGCGCATAGGGTTGACGATTCTCTGTAGCGTAGAGTCTATGCTGTCTCCGCGTGTATATTTCTGTTTTTTGGGGTAATTTCGACTAGGGATTGAGGGCACTGAGAAATTTGCGTGGTTCAGAAGCAATCGTAGCGAACGATTATTTTTGAACAAAATAATTCTTTTACGAGCTATAATAAATTATAGCGAATTTTGTATTACCTGGGTGCTTCTCATTTGGTCATGACTGCTTATAATCTTCTTTACATATGTCACGTGAGTAGGAAATTTTGATTTTTGTTTTATTTTATTGTGACACTATTATTATTGGATTATTATTAATATTGGAATTAAATTATTTATTTGTGATTAGTTTCTAGGTTAGTTTCAGTCCTTTTTATCGTGCACACAAAATTCTGGTTATAGAGGATTAATTACCTATTCAGTTCTTAGAGAATTAGTTATACTAATTGAGTCTCAATATAAATTTATGGATGTTCGATTATGGAGAGTTCTTCGATAAGTTGTTAAATCATTTAAACGTTATCGATTATGCTTAATCGATAGGTACATTTAAATGGATGAATTTTAAAATTTTACTTTTATCACCAATTACAGTTCAATTTTACTCTTATATTGTTAATATTATCGTCTTATATGAATAATGTTATTCAGATAAAGTGCAGATGTATCTCAGAAGTTATTAATTTCATTTTTCGAATTAATTGCATTTAACGACTAAACGATTATTTTATATTTCGGTGTGCGGTAATAGATTTATTTTTTTTTACGTATATGCGTGATTTGAATGATGATTTGAATGATCAGGACAAACACAAGTGGATACAAAACATGTTAAATATACAATGTCATAAATGGAACTCAAATAATATTTTTATTTTTATTAAATTTATTTATGTCGCGTTATATTATTAACTCTGCACTCCAATAGCGCCACTACGAACATTTTGATAACCAACAGTTTGTTATTTCAAGACGAAAGAATGGTCAAAGCTGCAATGTAAATAAATTTTCAAATATTTACAATTTTTTTTTCGAAAGCGAAACTTTTGGTCCTGAAAAGCATCCCATAGCAAACACTGTCAGTGTTTCTACCAGTCACTGTTCGATATAATACAAAAATTCTCGCAATACAGAAAATTAAATTTATCATTCGTTTTCCACATAAATTTGATCGATAATAGGATTTTCGAATTTTGTTGCAAACAATACCCAAAAAGTAGTCGGAAGTATGAAGAGAAATATCTAAAAATTTTAATCCTTCTCCAACACCAGATCGATTGTATAGGGGTCCCTAGGACAAATTGCCCGTTTTAATCCCCTAGATCCACGAATCGCGTAATAAAATGAAAGAAAAATACATGCACACACGTTCATTGGAAAACTTTAAAAACGTTCTTCCGTGAAATTAGCCGTGCGACAGGGCCGAGGGAGAATGGATGCAGCTTAAAACGGGCGCAGTCCGCGAAACAAAAGCGATCGATTCCCTATGACAAGCGTCCGTTTCAATCTATCCGGGTCGGAATTTCCGTGAGACTTGGTGGAATTCGTTATTTCATCGGGGGAGGCGCGCGAAATTCGTCGAAAAGTTGCCGCGATGGAAGGAAAACATGATCTGCGTGCACAAACAATTCTGTCAGCGAATTTAATTTCACCGCGATGTAAATTTGTATCCGTTCGGTCGAACGAAGAAAAAAGGATCCAATTAAAACGGGATACTGCTGCCAGCGACGCGTGGAATGTTTTTCGAAAAGGCTGAAAAATACGAACCTGATGACTATTCGGTCCCGGCCTTCTCGTTCGTGAGCGGAAAAATAGAAAAAAGAGTAAAAAGAAGAAAAAACAAAAAAAGAATTTTGGTTCTTTGTTTTCTTTTATTGCCGCGAAAGCTATCAATGGGTTTACGAAATATTTTCGAATTCCATGAACCAATATTTCGACACCTAATCAAATTTTCCTCCTGTCCCGGGTTGTTTCCAGTTTGCGTGTCAGATGGTAGGATCACTTCATGGATGATCAAATCACTCGAAGATATCAACCTTCCTCGAAGGTACTCGAAATATTTTTCATACACTCAGTACATTGGTACCTTATAAAATTTGCAATAAAATGGGGACCTCGTATACTTTGGGTACATTGGGTATATATTTTAGATATCATCTGTATTTTGATTTGTTTGGATATCGAGTACTTTGGCTACTAGGTATATATTGTAGGCATTTACGATATTATATAGATATGTTAGATACTTTCTACGTGGCCCATCCCAAATAGGAAGCTAAAAGTAGATATCACCTAGAAAAATTGAGAACAAGCTTAATCCACCATTTTTAAAGCACTTACCAACCAAGGATCTATAGAAAAACTTAATCACATTTTATCATTGAACACAATACTCTCATAACCAAACAACACACCTCTTACACCTTTCAAGATCCACCAGCCAAACCAGTATCATTCCTCAAACGGAGTACTTCACTCGATGAAACCGAGCCAAATCGAAAAGTCCGTCTACCACGTGATAAAAAATTCTGAAAATATCACAAACGCAAGAAATGTGAAGATCAAAATTTCTGGTTACCGAGTACCTCAGTGAAACAATATCGACGCTCCAGCCAACTGTCCCCGACCAGAATCAGCCAGCGTTTTAGGGGAGGTCTCGAGGTTCCCTTGAAAATGCACGAAGGTCTCAGCACAGTAGCTACGAATAATGCCGTAGCAGTAACGTCTTGTCCAACGTTCCAGGATCCCGATTGTTAAGCCGAGTGCCAAGGGGAGCTCATCGTGGAGGAAGAATAGCAAAGAGATGAAGTGGCAGGCACAATGCCGTTTCGTCGTTCGTATCCGGCCAGAGGCTTCCGCATCGTCAGCCGCGACGCTTGGAACATGGGCGAAACGCGGCCGAATCTCGAGGAAAACCATTCGACGTCAGCTTGATGAACGGTCTTCCGCAGAGATTGCCAGGACGAATCTCGCGACAGGGAACTTCCCACTTTACCACGACCTCCAACTTTGGATTAAGGCTCTAATCCGAGTTTCAGGAACCGCCGCGAGACTATCAGTCGCGTGATCGGGATGCCCCCGTGTTTGGAGCGGAGTCCATTAACCGCGAACTTTCCGAGGCGAGCGGCGCGAGGAAAGCGATGTTTAATGATCCACGGAGGAACGGGTGTCGTTGGTTTTATGGAACAGAGGGAAAATCGACGCGAAGGGGAGGTCGAAGCGCGACTTGTTGCCTGCATAATGGAATCTTCTTTCACCTGGTGCTTGGGATTCGCTGCTGGCAAGTGGGACGTGTCGTTGGGTTCTTAGTTCGATATGTCGTGGAATAACTTGGACAGAATATTTTTAATAATATGACCGACAAGCGAGTTGAAATTCTTTATTCTTGCAGCAGGTGAAAATGTGCATATGTTTCCGGAGAGGTTAAGATTGACTTCTCACAAGCTCAGAGAATATATACGTATTTACTTATTTATTTTCATAGCACTGCTTTAATTGATATAATTTATGTGTGATATATTTGGATATACGCATTAAAAGAAGGTATAGTAGTTTCTGCTTAACTATCGCACAGAGGAGTCTGTGATGCGAAAAGAAGGAAGTAGCTGAAGAAGTTTCAGGAATTGCGAGGGATGCATCTGCGACAATTAAGTGGGTGAAATGTGTGACAATTAAGCGGACACTACTTAGTTCTAGTGTCGAAAAAGCGCCATTTTTATACAGCGCGTATCAATGTTGAAGCTTCTGATTATATGTTAGGAAATGAATTGGCGCAGATTTTCAGTCTAATATACTCTAGCGCACTATTGTATATTGCACTGAGTATATCCTACTGTCATATTAGAAAAGCAAGTATGCATAAACTCATCCTAAAGATTTAATAATCGAGCACTTCATACAACAGATAATTTTCAAAGATAATTCTAATTCTGAGATAAGAAACAGAATGAAATTTTTCAAATAATTACTAAAATTTCCCTTTATATTCCGCATCCTCGACTTAATAATGAATCTTCTCAATCCCATTTGCATTAACATTTCAGCAAGAATCGCTACTCGACGTTCTGTTACATCGAACTCGTAGCCATCAAACTCTCGATACACACACACAGGCATAGCCTTGTCCCACACACGTACACGCAGCTCGCTCAAGCAGTTCTCGGAAGCAAGCTTACGATCCGAAACCATGATCGGTCGATCGGCGATGCGGTTAAAGCGATTGCGGTTTCCGACGGTGGCCGCCGCCTTACCTAATAATTTAAAGGATCATCGCTCCTCGGCTCGCTCGGTTCCACTGCTGTATTTGTCTTTCAGTCGATTTCGGAGAAATTAGTCTCGACTATCCACCTCGCTATACGACTCCAACCTCACCCCCCTCCACTCGTCTGCGTTCTTTCCGTCCCCCGTCCTCCCACCCGCCGCCCTCACCCCGCCCGACCCGCCTCCGCCCGCCTCCTCCCGCCCCGCGACGCC
>NW_016907953.1:816248-817737 GCF_001483705.2 Eufriesea mexicana | reverse complement strand
GAAAGAGTGAAAGGCGGGATAGGTTTTGATAGAAATTTTCGCGTTGACGAGTTTTCGATCCTACCCCCACTACTCGCTGTTTCGTTCCAACAGCAATAATAGTTGCTCAACGATTCGTCATTGTTAACCGTTCTGTGTAACCTATGGAACATTTTATGGCACAGAGTTATTGTATAATATAATGTTTTTACGAATATGTGTAAACTACCAAAACGATTGTAACGCGAGATGATTACTATTAAAATTGGTGAGACACAAATAAATCAATATGAAGTACAGATGGAATATTTTTTCTGACCGATCATCAAAGGGGAAATAATTTTTATTAATTACAGGTATATTTAATTTTTCTGCTCATTTATTGCTGTACTAATTTTTATTATTTTCTATTACTTTACTGTTATCTTACTGTTATGTTTGCTAATTTGAATGAACTATTCGCTATTTCATATCTTCTGTTATTAAGTGAACAATATATGAGAAAGTTTCACTCACTGCACAGTTTCCATAATCTGCAGAGTCACAGTAACGTAGTACACAGTCGAGCAATCTTCTAACAATTTTTATTTTTATTCGGTAAATGAATCGCATCGATACCGATGTATCTTGCGACGAGACAAAGCACTTAAGCTGCAGGATAAGCCCTTTCCATGCACAACCGGATCTCCACTCATCGTTCTCATCCTATTGTGATGATATAGCTGTCTACACGAATGTAAGTGTCTTATCGATTTGATGAAGTATCGTTACGGTTATCATACGTAGTATTTCATTTATGTACGAAGAAAAATGATTAGTTTTTAATTTTGTACAATATTTTGATCCAAGTAGTGAAATATATGTGAGGTCATGTTCATTAGAAACTATTGCAAAAGAAACATACAATAAGGCAATAATAAATTTTCCAAAAATATCAGAGTAAATTAGTAAATAATTTATCATATTACTGACAAAATTTTATGATAATCCATCATGTTTTAGAAACAGAATTTAAATATTTATCATGGGAGGAAATAAGATAATAAGATAATAAATCTTTTTAAAATATCGCAGTAAATTAGTTAACAATTTATCACGTTGCTGCAAGAATCTTGTATTAATCCATCATATTTTTAGAAACAAAGTTCGAATATTTATCATGATTGAAAAAAGTTGCAGGTCAATTTTCACAAATTTCCACGAAACTTAATTCGAACTTGGCAATGTGTTCACGAATAATCCTTTCACCGAGCCGAGAAATTAGAACGGCGTAAAAAGGACGAGCAATTAAGTATACCACGTCGAGTTGAGCTCGTGGTACGCGTGTTATTTTCTGATGGTAACTAGCAAACTTTAACGCCATTGTGATGTAACTTCCAAGCTGAAACTTTGTAATCGCTCGGTATATTGGTTCCAGCGTAAGTGTTTTCTGTCAAGGTGGTATGTAAACTTTCCAAAGAATGTGCTTTATTACATTTTTTTTACGCTTCATTCCCGTGGCAGAGCGTCG
>NW_016907953.1:806572-812232 GCF_001483705.2 Eufriesea mexicana | reverse complement strand
ACCCGCCTCCGCCCACCTCCTCCCGCCCCGCGACGCCGCCGCCGCAGTCGTCCGTATTCTTTTCGTGTCTCCGATTCACGGTCGCCTCGTCTTTTTGTCCCCCAATTTCCCGTTTCCATCCGACGTCGGCTGCTCGTCATCCGTTCAGTCTGCCTCGATGTGGAAAGACCACGTCCTTTTCTTTCCCGGCTTTCGAGTGTCAAATATTTGCGAAGCCCGGGGCTCGGCACGATCGTCCTCGAGATTACACGGGAATGCGGGTGATCAAAAGTTCGTCGTCGACGTGTAGAAACGGGGGAACACGCTGCTGTGCTAAGGTAAGGATGGGCGGCGGGGGGAGGGGGAGCTAGGAGTAGGAAGAGTGGAAGAGTTGATAGGTGAGCCGTGGCGGTTCGGTCGGAGAGGATGGGCCAAAGGATAAGAGATAGTGGGGTGGCGGATCGTAAGCGACGGTGGTGGGGGCAGTGAGGATCGGCCTTCGAAGCTGTGGAAGACGGCCTCGATGCCTCCGGCAGGAGAATCGTTTTGTAATTGATAGGAGTGTTTGTTCGCGTTTGTAAATACCATTCCATTAGTGCTGCCGCGAGCATGAACTACATGAACTTCGTTGCACGTCGAAGTTTCGAGCTCCTTCGCCTGTCGGCCGACCGAAGCGGAAGTGAGAGAAATTGAGAGCCTCGATTGTTCTATCGCCACTCCTTGTCGCTTCATGTATACACCTACAGTCTGCTCTCTGCCTTTCTTCTCACACTCCTCGATTATATATCTCGTGTCTCGTTCTCGTGCGTTTCGTTGCTGCGTCGGATTCAAATGTTCTTCCGTTAAATTTATATCATGGTATAGTAACCTCTCTGCCGCATTTCACTTTCTCCTCCAGTCTTCCTTACTTCCGTTGAGACTTAAGCAAAGCTTAAAATCTGGATCTGGTTCGCATTTTTAATTAAATCTTTGTAATCTGCTTTATGTCCTTCCCTATTTTTTCAAGTCTCCACTTTTTCCTGCATTACCTTAGTCTTTATATTCTCCTGCCTTTATTACGTCTCGTACCTTTTTGTTCCCGCTATTTGCTCTTGTTCACCACTTCCTTCTACTTATCCGCCTCTGTAATCTTATCTTTTACTCAATCTTGTTTATCCTTTCTCATCCCACCCTGCAGTCTTCTAACGTTCTCAGTGCATCCAGTAGTCTGGCCTATTCTCGTTTATTTGCTCTCTCTAATCTCCGCACCCTGGCCCACGCAGTCTTACCTACGGTTTCGCAAACACGATAGCAGGGATCGTTGCTGCAAGTGCACCACGTGGAATTGCACGTGCCACAGTTTCCCCTTTCTGGTTAGATGTGCACGTGTGTACATACAGTTGCTCACACGTAGGCATAAAACGTACATCCTCCAACCGTTGGAAGTGCAAACACGATCACAGGGCATCGCCGATGGTATGTAACTCGATGGATTATGCGGCTAATTTCTAAAGTGGTCCGCAGCCTCCCTGAATTATGCGCCGCTAGCCTTAGTGGCCCGACAGTCGGCCGATCGATTAATATCGGTCGTAAGGTTACCCCTGCCCGTGTAACGCGACCAGCCGTGCTCGACCTTATCGGCCATGTCCTACGATTTGTCAGAATGACGCATACGTTTGCGCATTATACCGGAAATTCTCCAGAAACGAGCCCTCCTCCGGTTAATTCCGGTTTAAGGAGCCAGCCGGCTTCCTGATTTGCATAACAGACACGATCTGATGGGGGCGCAATGATTTGTGGATGGATAGGTTAACCTCGCACCGAGAGTGTTGACTGTGACTTGTTTGTGGTGTTATTTAATCCGGAAGGAAGAATGGTTAGCGATTCTTGTTGGGAAACTCTTTGGAATGGTTGGAGTACAAGGGATATGTGTTAGTTTGCGTTCACATTATTTTGTGCCAATCGAGTAACTGTATTAAATAGAGTATTTTATAATTGATCACGTATCAGTGAATTTTTCTTTGACTATATATGAAGAGTCAACGGTTGTTAATGTGTTAATAAGTTTTTAAACATTTATTTCTATCATAATTGAATTACTATGATCATCAACTTTCATTTCGTACCGTTTGCTACCGTGTTCAGACTCATCTATGGAAATGTTCCATTTTAGGGATAAGCTAGTAAAGAGCAATGGCTGTAGAATGTGTCAGAGAAGGATGGAGACATTTCGGTTTCAATTCTTGCTACGAGCCAAATAGGAACACGTTGTGGTATCAGGCTATTCTCGAGGAAATTGTCATAATGCTGGGTAATCCGATTTTGTTCCGTGCCAATATTGAACGACACGAACGTGGGATGATGGTAGTTTGCTGTAACTAAACTCTGCATTAAACGTATCTCACAGAGGTACTGCGGTCGAACTGATATAATCGATTCTGTTGCGATTATTAAGCACTGTTACGTGCGTCTCAAATTCCTGCATAATACGCGATCTTTCGTAAATCTTTGGAGTTCTAACATAGTAATATTTTATAACTCGAAGGAAAAGAAAAATTTAATTTTATTTACGTATATTATATCGTAGATTTAATCGTTCTATATCATAAAATATATAATTGAAACCTGTTATTTCTCACCTATCGCAGCTTCTCTGTTACTGTCTGTTATTATAATTTCCATCCTTTACAATTCTATTTTTAAATTTATCATGTTTCCAAAAAGTCTCACATATGACAATGTGTAAATTTGTGTGAAGTACGTTAGAGCTTCGCATTTATCTAGTCTTTTCGGACAAACATTTCCATCAACAAGAACACACAAGTGTACTCCACGCCCCGTCCCTTTTATTCCCAACTTTTAATAGTGACGATCCATCGGATTACCTATTTGACGCAAGCGACTCAAACCGACCGATTAAGATTTACCTACGAATCAGCGGGCGTGTGTACGATTGCTGGCACAATCCGCGACGATTCATCGGCATTGAATCGACTCGGCGCTCCGCAAGCTTCGATAACGCAAAATCGACTGAAACCAAACCGCGACTACACGGATCATCCAGGGACCGCGCCTCTGTCGTCCCGTTGTTCCCACGGTTTTCCACGCTTTGTACAATTTCGGCTTGCTTTGTCGCTTTCACCGTGGTTTGCCAGGCGAAATGGGTGCTGCAGCCACGTTTCAGATTCGCCGCGGCGCGTCGCTGCTGTCGCGTCGCTGCTGTCGCGTCGCTACTGTCGGAACGCAGTGATCGTCTCACGCGTGAACATAGGCGCAGGAGTCAGAGGGCGCTGGTGCCGCGAATCGCCGGGGACCAGACATTAATTCTGTCTAATCTCGAATAATCTCCACTAATCTCGCACAATTTAACGACAGCTTCCTGTGACGAGGACGCCGGAATAGGTTCGTTTACAATTAGAGGGAACGTGTCGCTGATGGCGCCCGAGTTCGTCCTCCTGAAACTCAAAAGGGGTGACTGAAAAGTTCGCGAATTCGCGGCGTATCATGTCGACAGAACAAATTGCACTGATAATCCGCGGCACCCTTTCTTATGTCCCCTTTGTCGAGATAAATCGCACGCCATTAGAACTTCCATGGGGGCGTGTCCACGTGGGGATTGCTTGTTCGATATGGGGCTAACGACGACGCAATGTGGGACAGCAATTTGGACTCGTGGCCTTCGACGTATTTGCATGGCGAGTTCTGGTAATAGGTAGGGGAAAGTTAGGTCATAGTTATTGGATGTCCTTGGGTGACTAGTTGTAAGGTCGACAGTCTGGTGACTGTGTTATTATTTCTAATATGGCAGACCAGTCGTGTTTAAGCGAGAGCTGCTGAAATTTATGAAAGAGGAAACACGTGAATGTGTTGAAAGTGAGAGTTAACCTATAGACGAATTGCATGAGAATCGTTAAGGCACGTTTTATTCGTTTTAAGAAAATAAGGAATGGCATATGAAACAATTTCTACATACGATTTATTTAGTGGAACTGAATTTATTCAATAGAACGTGTACCTCACTGTGTCAACATCTAGAAAAGTAATTATAACACTGGAAACTACACGTAGTCAAAATTAGTATTAATAACAGCTGTAAAATATAATATATTCCAAATAGATAATAGATAATAATCTGTGGATAATAATAATTACTGTAATAATAACCGTGCTATAACTTCCTAAATATTACAAATTTCTCTCCTTGCATACATAATTTCTACCCCCTTGGGCACCCAAGACACACATATACTCCCACACGCAGAACCTATGCCCATGAGCATTCAACAAGTACGACAATCACACCGAGTCCGTGCATACCTGGCACACGGTGCACAATCTTATCTTCGAGGTATGCAAGTAGACCCACTAAGAGGAGTTCGAATCACGGAAAATTCTCCCGGAGTTCCCTACGATGAACCTCGAGCAGGTTCCTCGGATGAGCAGGTTTCCGAGAGAGACGAACGTTGCCAAGGGTACAACAATTGACCGTGTAATCGTGGTTTCCTCTCTTCTCGCGGTACATCTTTAATATTAATCTGGAAAGTGGTCTTTTGAACCGCGTAATAATAGTCTTTGTTCGCGAGACGGAATCAACGACGAAAGAGGGACAGCATTCAGCTGCTACCGAGAATATGCCCGTCTCGATTTCCAGAATTTTTCGTCCCAGACTCAAAGGAAATGCCGCTTCGTAGCCGGAATCGTCGGTCGATCGATTCGTCGCTGGAAACGACCCGCTTTCAAACGGAACGTCGATCTTCCGTTTCGACGAAAATTGCACGCGCGACGGACCAGGTCTCTCCCACCTACCCCGCCTCCGCGTCGGAATTTCCCGCTGACAAATGGAACTGATCTGTTTAATCCTGCTAAACGCCGCCTCTTTGAATGTGGCGCTGTCCCGCCGATGGCGACCCAAGGAAGCGAAACCTCTCTTCGAGCGCATAGGGTTGACGATTCTCTGTAGCGTAGAGTCTATGCTGTCTCCGCGTGTATATTTCTGTTTTTTGGGGTAATTTCGACTAGGGATTGAGGGCACTGAGAAATTTGCGTGGTTCAGAAGCAATCGTAGCGAACGATTATTTTTGAACAAAATAATTCTTTTACGAGCTATAATAAATTATAGCGAATTTTGTATTACCTGGGTGCTTCTCATTTGGTCATGACTGCTTATAATCTTCTTTACATATGTCACGTGAGTAGGAAATTTTGATTTTTGTTTTATTTTATTGTGACACTATTATTATTGGATTATTATTAATATTGGAATTAAATTATTTATTTGTGATTAGTTTCTAGGTTAGTTTCAGTCCTTTTTATCGTGCACACAAAATTCTGGTTATAGAGGATTAATTACCTATTCAGTTCTTAGAGAATTAGTTATACTAATTGAGTCTCAATATAAATTTATGGATGTTCGATTATGGAGAGTTCTTCGATAAGTTGTTAAATCATTTAAACGTTATCGATTATGCTTAATCGATAGGTACATTTAAATGGATGAATTTTAAAATTTTACTTTTATCACCAATTACAGTTCAATTTTACTCTTATATTGTTAATATTATCGTCTTATATGAATAATGTTATTCAGATAAAGTGCAGATGTATCTCAGAAGTTATTAATTTCATTTTTCGAATTAATTGCATTTAACGACTAAACGATTATTTTATATTTCGGTGTGCGGTAATAGATTTATTTTTTTTTA
>NW_016907953.1:699423-803053 GCF_001483705.2 Eufriesea mexicana | reverse complement strand
ACCCGCCTCCGCCCACCTCCTCCCGCCCCGCGACGCCGCCGCCGCAGTCGTCCGTATTCTTTTCGTGTCTCCGATTCACGGTCGCCTCGTCTTTTTGTCCCCCAATTTCCCGTTTCCATCCGACGTCGGCTGCTCGTCATCCGTTCAGTCTGCCTCGATGTGGAAAGACCACGTCCTTTTCTTTCCCGGCTTTCGAGTGTCAAATATTTGCGAAGCCCGGGGCTCGGCACGATCGTCCTCGAGATTACACGGGAATGCGGGTGATCAAAAGTTCGTCGTCGACGTGTAGAAACGGGGGAACACGCTGCTGTGCTAAGGTAAGGATGGGCGGCGGGGGGAGGGGGAGCTAGGAGTAGGAAGAGTGGAAGAGTTGATAGGTGAGCCGTGGCGGTTCGGTCGGAGAGGATGGGCCAAAGGATAAGAGATAGTGGGGTGGCGGATCGTAAGCGACGGTGGTGGGGGCAGTGAGGATCGGCCTTCGAAGCTGTGGAAGACGGCCTCGATGCCTCCGGCAGGAGAATCGTTTTGTAATTGATAGGAGTGTTTGTTCGCGTTTGTAAATACCATTCCATTAGTGCTGCCGCGAGCATGAACTACATGAACTTCGTTGCACGTCGAAGTTTCGAGCTCCTTCGCCTGTCGGCCGACCGAAGCGGAAGTGAGAGAAATTGAGAGCCTCGATTGTTCTATCGCCACTCCTTGTCGCTTCATGTATACACCTACAGTCTGCTCTCTGCCTTTCTTCTCACACTCCTCGATTATATATCTCGTGTCTCGTTCTCGTGCGTTTCGTTGCTGCGTCGGATTCAAATGTTCTTCCGTTAAATTTATATCATGGTATAGTAACCTCTCTGCCGCATTTCACTTTCTCCTCCAGTCTTCCTTACTTCCGTTGAGACTTAAGCAAAGCTTAAAATCTGGATCTGGTTCGCATTTTTAATTAAATCTTTGTAATCTGCTTTATGTCCTTCCCTATTTTTTCAAGTCTCCACTTTTTCCTGCATTACCTTAGTCTTTATATTCTCCTGCCTTTATTACGTCTCGTACCTTTTTGTTCCCGCTATTTGCTCTTGTTCACCACTTCCTTCTACTTATCCGCCTCTGTAATCTTATCTTTTACTCAATCTTGTTTATCCTTTCTCATCCCACCCTGCAGTCTTCTAACGTTCTCAGTGCATCCAGTAGTCTGGCCTATTCTCGTTTATTTGCTCTCTCTAATCTCCGCACCCTGGCCCACGCAGTCTTACCTACGGTTTCGCAAACACGATAGCAGGGATCGTTGCTGCAAGTGCACCACGTGGAATTGCACGTGCCACAGTTTCCCCTTTCTGGTTAGATGTGCACGTGTGTACATACAGTTGCTCACACGTAGGCATAAAACGTACATCCTCCAACCGTTGGAAGTGCAAACACGATCACAGGGCATCGCCGATGGTATGTAACTCGATGGATTATGCGGCTAATTTCTAAAGTGGTCCGCAGCCTCCCTGAATTATGCGCCGCTAGCCTTAGTGGCCCGACAGTCGGCCGATCGATTAATATCGGTCGTAAGGTT
The DNA here is from genome assembly GCF_001483705.2 of Eufriesea mexicana. NCBI lineage: Eukaryota > Metazoa > Arthropoda > Insecta > Hymenoptera > Apidae > Eufriesea > Eufriesea mexicana. The sequence continues at coordinate 801,498 of NW_016907953.1, read as the reverse complement.
ACCCCTGTCCGTGTAACGCGACCAGCCGTGCTCGACCTTATCGGCCATGTCCTACGATTTGTCAGAATGACGCATACGTTTGCGCATTATACCGGAAATTCTCCAGAAACGAGCCCTCCTCCGGTTAATTCCGGTTTAAGGAGCCAGCCGGCTTCCTGATTTGCATAACAGACACGATCTGATGGGGGCGCAATGATTTGTGGATGGATAGGTTAACCTCGCACCGAGAGTGTTGACTGTGACTTGTTTGTGGTGTTATTTAATCCGGAAGGAAGAATGGTTAGCGATTCTTGTTGGGAAACTCTTTGGAATGGTTGGAGTACAAGGGATATGTGTTAGTTTGCGTTCACATTATTTTGTGCCAATCGAGTAACTGTATTAAATAGAGTATTTTATAATTGATCACGTATCAGTGAATTTTTCTTTGACTATATATGAAGAGTTAGGAATTACGAAAGACAGAAGTCTTCAGTCTGGTGAGAGAATTAAGTACTATTGTATAATTATAGAAAATATGGAGGGTTCAAATCTTGGTTTCTTAGCTGAGAAAAGTGTTCCTAACCTACTAAATATAATCACGTGCTCATTGGAGTTATGCAACTGCTCATCAGATGGCCAAAAGTTATAGATGAAATTAAGCCAGGGATTATTAAAGAGTAATTTCTTTGTCTTAAGAAAATTTTATGTTTTGGCCAGTTCTATGTATTTAAATATATATATCATAGGTTTATAAATCCACTGATCTGACATCTATATTCTGAAAGATAGTTTTATGCAATCCTATTTTCGATGTTTTCTCCTCTTCCAATATTCATCATCATTGGCAGATCGTAGCGTAACGAGACCACCCGAAGGGGGTATAGTGATCGTCGAATAGAAAGGATTCTCGCAAATAGGAGGTCGATCGTTTTATTTTGTCTAGCCGTGAGGGGTTTCGCGTTCGGGAAACGAAAGCACAATTTTATTTGTGCAATTTCTCTGCAGCTCGAGCGAGAGGAACGTCAGGTTCTGTATCGAATTTTACGGCTGATCACTCAGCGAGATGTCGTCTTGGTCGCGTTGTATCATGGCCGTTCGTGAAGACAGAAGTTGGAATTCCTTCTGCAGAGAATTCCATCCTTCACAATCTAGAGAACAGCGAGGTAAAATTTTACAGCGATAGCTGCTTTCAAAATCCGTCTTTCGTGATGTGGTCCTGTGTATGCAAAAAAATCTTGGAAGATAACAGAGTCCGCGAAATTGTGTTGATGTAAACGACCGTTTTGCGAATTTGACTTTCTCTCTTGAACTCGGTTTTTTACAAATTTTTCTATTTTCGATTTATTAAGTTTCGTTTTTATGATAATGCATTTTGTAAATTGAAACCTTTGCATTGGAAAATTCTTGCTACGTTGCGGATCGCTGTGACTTTTAGAGCGTTCAGGCAAATTTATGTGAACGACTAGAGAGATCGAATTAGGCGGAGTAGGTAGGAGTGTAGTTACGCGCGTGCGGCGCTAGTGTGCTTGCCACTAAAACTGTCACACTAGACGAAATGACTTTTTGTCTTTACTGTTATTGAAATGGGGATTCTAGTTACATTTCATGTCCTGAATGATTTTGTACCGAGAGAAGTCTGGTTTTAATTCTTTCTAAAAAAGTAATGATCTTTTATTAATCGCAGAATACGCTGCTGTAACTTTAACTGACTCGTGATAATTACGAGTGCATCTGAATAACTAATATTTTCTAATTCGATGCAGAATTGGTGTTCCAATCTTGGTATAAATGGAACCATCAGAAAATCGAAGATTTAGTCAGAATTGTTAGTACTATTAAATTTGAAGGCAGGTCTCAATAATTAGTCCAATAATGTTGAACTAAATTTTCGTTTTAGAGAACGATTCTCTGCTTTAATGACTGGAAATTACATTTTACAAAAGTAGAAATAGTATCGATTGCTATTGCAGGATTAGCGAATAAGATCAGTTTACTCTTTAATTTAATAAATACGTATTGACATTAACTTAGGATATTACATTTTAGTGTACCCTTATAGTTCTTTACTATCAGGTAATTTTCTATACTGATATTCTTAACATTTATGTAACTTTTCCTCTGATTCCGGTCAAACTAAATCCAAACTTTTCTCTAAGGCACTAAATATTATAATAACCCTAAGCTTCATATTCTAATTGAAAGAAGAAAAATTGAACCGCCTATGTACACCAACTCATGTATATATTTTATCATTCAACCATATTTTAACATATTTCTTTTCTTCTCCCACATTTTAAGACTCTAGAAATCACTTTTAACACGGAATCTTCCGATACAGATGGCGCGCCGTAGTTAGCGTCGCTTGCAGTAGGTCCAGTAGCCTCTTCCCTTGCATAAGTTAATACCATCATTCCAACACTAATAACAATAACTAAATGTAACTTGTCATAGATTAAGTAACTTTATCTTTTCAATTACTCCCTTTCCATAAATACCCTGTCGTTTCTCAACATCAACTAAGTTTTTAAACGAACTATATGTCAGAGTTTCTAAAATTACGATCTCAGGTGTTTGAAAAGATATTAAGAGGGGAAGCAAAATCGTTACAGGCAATCGATCCGCGATATCAACTTTCAAGTCGACCATATTGTAAATCCTGACGAGTGTCATACCAAATACCGTGAATCGGCCCGGACGCCATGGGGGATCACGAGTGGAGTTGTTGTTTCCGTGGGTTGGCCGCGAGCGGAGATGACGCGGTCCGAGTGAAACCTACATCCCGGCCACATAACGAAGCCCGCAATATTTGTCCTGGCAATGAGTAATTAAAATGCAAATTACGAGGCACGGGTAAATATGTTTGCGTCAGTCGTACCAAATGCAGCCACGATCGCTAGGATTACCCTTCCAGCAGGGTAGACGGTGCCCTGATAACGTATTCGTTTTTTCACGCCGATTTTCGAACCGTCAAACGTTGTTCCGTGCTTCATGGGACAATTATAGACAAAGGATTTACTCGTATATTTTTCCGAGCGTTATTACAGCGACGAGAACGTTATTGTTTGTATATCCATCGCGTCAGGCGATTTGGCAGCGGTCGTTGGGAAACACGATGTTTAGTCGAGGATAATATTTAATATTTGCTTAGCTTTATTTTATCCGGGCATGTTATACGATCTATTGACGTTGTTGAACAGACTACAGTGATTTTCATCGAAATGCTTTGTGAGAAGTTCCAGCGGATTCTGTGTACGAATGGATTTGTTTAATTAGAGCTTGAAGCACTGTATGAGATTTTCACGTGATAGCCGATAATAAGTGTTGGCATGTGAATTTATGCAAAAATAATTTTCGGAAGCTTATCCGAAAAAATATAAAGCTTCTGGTAGCAAACAAAGCAATAATTTAACTATATGACAAGCAAACGAAGTATATGGATGTGACGCTTGTGCCAATAATGGAAATTATATTATTCTGGAATGCTGATTGTGTTAAAAAATGCTGTCTCATAATTTAATGTGTTGTGACACGTGCTCCTATGCGATTCATCTTATATATTCCATTCTATTATATATTATATGCATCAGTTACCTTACACATAATGTATAAAATGATGTAATTACATTTATATTTTATTATACACATATACACATATACATAATATGTTTCTCTCCAAACATTTTTCAAAATTTCTGATGCTTACAGAATAATACCATATATAATTATTGTATAACATATATAACATACGTATCCTTGAAAAGATTTCCCATTTCTTAAATTTCACATTCATATAATTAAACAAAAATTTTTGCAAAGCATTTCCAAATAAATACACAAAAATTCAACTATCAGAAAATTAAAAATTACGGCGGGTTATAGTTTCGTAAACAGGAAACAGCTTCGGGAATTTATGAAAACTAGGTAAATACGATACATTTCGCAAATTTTTTCTCTCCACTGTTTACATCGAACCCACCCATTCTGTTTCCGCGTGGTCGTGCCTCTTGCAGCGCTTTTCCTTCGTGTCTTCACCCTTTCACTGCCTCCTTGCTCGTCTTCGCACGAGCCAACCCATTTTACGGTCCCCGACCTCCGCGACTTGCAACTCGCGGTATTACCAGGCGTGGTAATTACCGCGGTTCTGATTACCTCGCCAGCCGAACGGAGATAATTGCATGCGATGTATTTAGAACCGCGACACCCCGAAAATACCATTACGTGTTTGCTCTTTCTTGCAGCATCGTTCCCGACATCGATCGGCTATTTTTCCATTGCCAGCAATTGGACCTCGTCCAGACGAGGGGTACCTCTTGGGTAGAAAATAAAACTATCTGGAAAGTCTCGCCTAGTTCAATAACAAAGCAATGCCCTACTGGTAACTATCCGCGTTACAGGTATCACGATCTAACTTCCAGTGGAAGAAATTAAAGTGAAGCTGCTGACACTTTCAACTTAGCCTAGAATCTATTTTGTAATAACTTTGAACTAAGGCGTACGTATCCTGCAATGCCTAGAAGAAAAACGAATAAAGAATAGATGAAAAAATAATTAGGAAATAAGTATCAAACGTAAATATGAAGAAAAGAATAAATAAAAGCTCTAATGAACAATGGAATAAAGGATAAGAACCTAACAAGTAAAAAATCAATCCAAAGAATAGAGACGAAAAAACAAATTAAAAAAAGAAAATTAAAAAAAGATGTAATAATTGCTTATAAAATTGTTATTAAATTTTGTGAGGGTCTGAGCATGGGTCGAGTGGACAATGGTCATCGTTTATTCTAAGGCTCTAGCCAATGACCACTGACCACCCTCTCCCACGATCAACCCTTCCAGGCGATTCAAATTTTGATGTGATCACTTTGAATTCAAAACGACAACTGAGCAATGGCTCGGTTCACACGGTCCTTATATACTCGACGATCGGTCGAGAACGGACGGAAAGTCACGATCGTTGTCGATTTCGTCAATAATCATTTTTCTTCTATAATAACCACGAATTTGTTCATTTTCTTCATTTTTATTATAAATTTATACTTCGAGCAATTTGTTTCATGCGTTTAACACGTCGAATTTGTTATTAATAATAAATTTGATAATTTATTCATGTTTCTCAACCTAAAACTGCATTTCACTATCATAGGATAAATTTCCATGATAAGTAAAAACGAAACTTATCATTTCCATGATAAGTATGAAATTTCTTACAATTTTGTAATTTGTATAAAAAAAGTACATAAAAACCTGAACGTGTTATACTATGGTTAATATAGTGTCACTGACTTTTTCTAATTTTTAGTGTATTAATTGTAATCGAATTTATGAACTTATATATTTTTGGTCGAACTGGTTTTTGACTATTTCATTTTTTGTCTTGTTTATTCTTCTTCCTCAACGAATTTTGAATTATTATTATAATGGAAGGGAATGGATGTTATTTAGATCTTTGTCTTCATCTATTTTTAGTTGAGAGAGTATTTAATGAGGGTATCGGTTATTTTAATAATAAAATGGTGTTTTTGTTTCTCTCTTCTTTTTTCTTTTAAATTTATTCTACTGACCTTTTGACCGAACAGCTTCTGTTGCAGTTCACGCGTTATTTTAACGTTATCCAATGACAGTATTGATGTTTTTAATAATACAGAGTTTTTTGTTTTTCATGACGTTGATCTGCCGATGTTTGTATTTCGTTTTATTGTTTAATGTCACTATATTACATTAAAACGTTCAATATCTACAAAATTAAACGAGCTCTGCCGTTAGTGACAAAATTTACTTTAAAACGAGTAATAAAAATTCTTTAAATGCAAGAGGTTAATGACACAGCACAGTATTAATTTTATTTGTATAAATATTCATTACTATAATTATATAAGAATGAAGTATCTCTTCCGGAATTTTATAAAAGATTTTTGGAATTTTTATCTTGAATCATGCACGAATGTACGATTTAATATAATAATACACCGGCAGATGTAGATACATAGTTAATACACCAACGTATAATATTGTAGTAAATAAATGAATTTCATAAATAATGTCTCGCATTTGATTGTTGTGATTGAAAATGGCGATATTTCTCTTGTCAAATTCCAACTCACTGGGAGGAATTTTCGGTCGAAAATAATGACTGGCGATCACTATTGAGCTCGTTCAAATATTCCATTTAAAGTTTCGTTTTAAACCGGCAGTTCGTTAATTATCGCACGATGCTCGTATTGCCCATTAATTTGTACGATCGTTGATCCTATCAATTTTCTTTTTCTCACTTCGCATTCGGCCGAAATTCTAATTGAACTGACTGACTTATCACGATCGAATCGATTCGTGTCCTCTTATTTTTTCCCCGTTTCCTACCTCGATGTGTTCGAAATAATGGTATAATTAGTTTCTAATTTCCGTTTCGTTCGATATAGGATCACCATAAATGAATTTATTTACAAAACATACCGTTTATTAAGAAGAAAATTATTTTGGTACTTATAAACCTATATTTTTATGTGATATCTCACAATTGGGGACAAAATTGACATGAGATGATTCTACGAGAAAAAATAAATAAAAGACGTAGAATAAAGTTTCGCCATAAAAAGCTTCGTTTTTGAGAAAATCGACTTGAAAAATTCGCGCGGTTTGTGTGCATACAAATACATCTGGATCCGACAGATGTCGCAGTAAGCTATTATTCCTACTTCTGTTTAATTTCAGAGATATTCCTATTGTAGTAAATTCCATTGCATCAGTCCCGCCATGAATGATCGGCAATGTAGCATTCAGCAACTCCGCGCCAATAAGAATTTAATCAGCATTGTCTCAAAAACCAAGCACCGTATGGAAAAATTTCATTCCACGATTTCGACTTACTTTTTCGCGTAAAATAACATCCCACACGAATGCTCACAAAACACCTCGATTTTAGAAGCAGCATTCAAATTCGCACAACCTCGTACACCAATAAACAACTCCCTCTGCTTCTCGAAACTGCGACGCACTATCACACTGCACCCCAGAAAAAATTAAAATATCAAAACCCTGGCAACGAACCTGTCCACCGCGACAGTTAATCTCAGACAAAAATAGGAAACGGTGACCGAATTTTCCAATATCAAGTCGATCAAACGGCAGGCCAAAAATTGAAAAAAGCAGCGAGAGAGGGAAAGCGAAGTGAATGGAAATGAAAAACAAACTAAAAGCATGGTGAGAGATATTTACCAGTTTATCGAAATCGAAAGAAGCAAGCGGTGCGCCGCATTTACCATTGATCCGCTGTGTTTGTGTACGTGCTGGATGGTGTAATTACAGGTGTATCCGGCTGGTCACGGCCGGTTGAAATTCATTTGGCAGCTGGTAATAGAAAAGCGGGCCGTGTAAGTTCAGAAACTCCGAACCTTATCGAGAGGTGAGCTTGGTCGACCGGATGCGGGCGCTGGCTCGCGGCTAGCCATCCGGTTCCGTGAGCTTCGGGTCAGCCTGCTGGTTACCTCCCAGAGGCCTTGTACTCGGAAATAGAGTACGGTATATACGGTGTATGCAGCAATTCCAACGGGAATTGCCCGACTACTATTGATAACACCTTGCAGCCACCTTGCATTTTAACAATAAGCTCGTCATTAGGTCTGCCCCTCTACGTAGCCTTTAATGCCCCTGCTTTCCTCCTGTTGTTATGACAGTCGTTTCGCTCGCCATTTTGCTTTGAGGAGGCTAGAGATAAGGGGTAAGGGGTACGAGATACTTGCTTTTCGACAGGTTTTCGTAATTGAGTGTTGGCTACGGTATGGCACGAACTTGTAATTGTTTTTTGGGACGAGGATATGGCTGTTTGGGGATGGAGTTCTAGTTGTTTCATCGTTTTTGCGGATCTTTCAAGTAGATTACTACTCGGTGATGAGTGATACTTTGTTGTGCGCTGGAAATGTGTATGTACTTAGTACAGAACGTTACGTGTACATTGCGACATGTGTAATAGTTTATAAGAACATTCGGTATTGCAAACACGTGCGTATCTAAATGTAATAAATCGAGTGTAAAAGTATAGGACTTTACTTGACAAATTTTTTATTATATACGTTTAAATATTATATATTCCAAATTTACTCTAAGCTACTATTTTCCAGATTTGGCGGAGATAGCAAAAGGACACTTAAGCGGGTAAAGAATTGGAGATTGTAGAGGGCGCTGCTGAGTTAGATACCGTCAGACGTTAAGGAAATGCCTGCTGTCCCTGATAGGATGTCCAGACCATGGATCATGGATGAACGCAATTTGGTTGCATTTGCTGTTTTAAAATAAAGTGGAACAAGTGGAAGAAGATTATCTTGGCAGAGCTCGACCTATGAAAACAACATTTCTAGCTTAAATTCGAATAATGCGGGAGCGATAAATTCCAACGGTACACACGGTTAGCATGCAACGTGGCAATAAATATGATATTTGCCTTCATAGGAATCAGTTTCTAAATAGCGTTTCAAGGAATACGCCAAGAAACGCTGGTTAGCTCATATACCAAAGTGGTCATAAAAGTCTAAATTCCGTAGTACGCAAAGTTTAAACGCGGAAATTATTCAGGTCTCCGAGAATATATTTGGCTAACGACCGTTCTGTTGACTACCTCAAGGCACTAACTACTTAACTTAAGACATTAACTCTTTATACGCCGCGAAGAAAATTTACTCCATACTGTCTGCGAAAAAAGAAATATGCATTTCCTGTCTCCGATAGTCCGACTTACACTTGCACAGAAGTACTACTTTGTATCATAACGTTATTAATTGCGGCCAACTTCGAGTTGTGTGTTCAACTTTTTGTTCATTTGGAATGCATCGTGCTTGCTCCGGGCTTACTCTATTTACCACCATTTCAAATAAATTGTATTCAGTAGATATTTTCTGTTCCAAAGTGACGAGGAACCAATAATAATCAGAACTTGTATAGTGGTACTGGAAATGAAGTGGAAAATATCTAAGAATAGTAGTTTCAATTTTGTTGGTATATATAACGTTACACTACTTTTTATATAAAAAGGAATTTTTGTAACAAATTTTTAAATATATAAATATATAATTGTAGATAAATAAACCTGCAAAATTTCCTAAGTTTGTAGTGACCATTAAGGTAGTCTTGGATGTGTTCCCCAGATGTGACGACTGTCCAAAGAATCTTAAAAGGCGTGGTCACCAAACTATTGGTAGTTGCACCATCAATTTCATCTCCTTCACAATTAATAGGCGGGGTTTCAATGGGGTCCGGGCAATACGGCCCATGACCTGAGAGGGCTCACCATAACTGCACAAAAAGGTCAAGCACGGTTCATAAGTTCAGAATAAAAGAATGGATTAAAAATTTAGAGATTAAATATTAATAATAAAAGATTGACATATATTAGAACAATGTTATCAATTGTGAGCTAATGATAAGAAACTATAAGAGTAAACTGGGGAATCAAAATTTCTTTCTTACTCTTATGTAATAAATATTGTATAATACAAGATATATACTAAAACATATATTTGGTCGACGTTGGTCAACATAGGTCACCTAAGAAGTGAGCTGTAACCTGTGACGCAGGTCTGTTTATGTGGTAGGTAAAGGTACTATACACATTTTGGTGACGTAGTCTCCTCGTGGTGCTATGATGAACTTTGGGGATGAACTTTGGAGAGAAACAAGATAGGGATGTTTATATACATTCTGGCCCTCGACTGATACACAAACAGAACTAACCTATGCTTCCGGAATCCAATCCTATTCTATAAGCGAACTGTTTATTAAAGATTACCAATGTTGCTTTATTTTGTACAAGCAATAGTAGTGTATTAAGAATAATACAGTTTATTTTAAGATATTAAAAATTTGTTAAAAAATTGAATATTATAACTGTTAAAACGATTACTGGGCCTTCCAAATCTCTGTTCACCTGGTGCTAAGTATGGTACTGCTCACTGCAAGCGAAATAAACACGCTATTTAGCAGTTCTATAAATAAATAGGATTCGAAGATAATGTAAGAAACGATACACAATTATTCAAGTTTCGATTATTAATCCCAATTTCCAAGATTACCACAGCAAAATATAACTTTAAATTTGAGAAGAAAAAAGGGGAAGATTAAAGACTTCTCGCACCAGTGCTTCATACGCTGTTAACCATAGACATCCATCCGCACTCATCCCCGTTTAAATTCCCCGATTCGCGCTTAAAACGCGTTCTAATCCGCCTTAAGGCGAGGCTCATCGTACGCAGCCATTTTAATTACAATGGTGGCGCGCGCGTCGCCGAGCTAAGTTAATTCCGTGTCCATTTGCGTCGAGCAAGAATTCCGCGCGTATCGACGCCAAGGCGTCGTCGTCGCGTGAGGAATTCCGTATTAAAAGTTTACCTGGTCGTTGCGACGAGACGGTCCGGTTGCGGGAAAGAGCAGAAATTCCGTTATGCGACCGAGCTGCCAGGAATTCCGCAGTTATGTGTGTCGTTCGTCCTCCCGATGTCCTCTCGTTGTCGTAGTACAAAGTGGACCGTGGGACTTTCACTGGACGACGGCTTCTTTGTCATCGTGCCACCCTGGCGTCAGCTACTCTTACTCCTCCCTGCAATTAATTTTAATAATGGCAATTAGCGGAAGCTTTAGAAATTTTCGAGAACTTTCGTGTCACTGCTCACTTTTATCCTCTTATCGTGTCGGCCGTGATTATTGGGTCTTAATCTGTTTCATTGTCCAGTGACCGACATATCGGTTCTGAAAAATGATAAAGATTCAAAATCAAAACAAATGACTCATTCTCGTTGTCACTTTCAAATGTTCTTCCGGCTGTTGCACGAATGTGTCTTCCTCGATCATGATTCATAAAATGATCAATACGACGAGTGAGGTGCAATTTATAACAAATTAGTCATCGTGTGTCTGATTTCATGAGTGCATTACTACCGGTCGTAATGCAGTAGGGACACTTTTGTATATTGTACGTGTATGATTCCTTGTGTATTATATATGTGTATTGTGTAATTGGTTATTATGCAAGATATATAGTTATGCAATATTGGATATTGGTCTGTTTAGTATAGGTCAATACAAACATATACAAGAATTTGTAAACATAAGGTTCCCATGCTGAAGGAAATTCTTTCCCTTAAAGGACAATTCATGACTTTAAAATTTATTTATTGGTTAAATCGGTATTCAACTTTATTTTCACATTTTTCACATATTAGATGTTTCTAAATACAGGGGTACCATAAATGCCGCTTTTCGGTTAAATCGTACTTTCTTTGTTAATTCCTCCATTGTTAAGCTACTATTGAAAGAACGAGGAGAATTTCTTGCAATGTTTTGTACTCGGTTGGTGACAGAGGAAAATAATTACTCCTGAGCAGATTTTTTTATGAAAAGCTCGGTTCCTCGAGAGGAGAAGGAAGGCATTAAAAGGAAATTATGTGACGAGAAAGTATTAAACTATTAACGTGCAGATAAACCGCTGTTGCCAAGGAGAGTGTTTTCGTTATTTATGCACGATTTCATCGATTTTCCTGTCTTTTTCCATCGTTTCAACGTCGCTGTCCACGAGAATCTTTACAAGACGTGAGGTGGAAAACTGCTGGGAAATGTTCGTTCCAGATAGGAAGAAGGTCCGTTGCAAGAAGCGTTAATAAAACATAGTACTGTATTTGCTGAAACTGCATTAGACATTGCTTAAGCGCGTTCTATGTAACGTATGTTACTTTAAAAAAAGCATTTAATAAAATATCACCACGTGCAAATATTTGAAATAAAATATAATAATTCCTGAATAAATATTGAAGAAAGCAGAATAAAATATAACATTTCTCACGTGTGCATATCATAGATAAAATCCAATATTTACTAAATAAATATTAAAAAACAAAATAGAATATTTGCTATGTGAAAATATTTGAAATGAAATATAGCATTTAATAAATAAATATTTAACGAATAAAATGTAATATTTGCCACGCGTAAATATCGTAGATAATATATTCACCAAATTTACCACGTGTAAATAAACAAAATATTTGATTCCTTGCATTAGAGAATCTGAATGTTATCGATAAGTCATTTCGAGTACCAAAGACAATGTAATAACCCAATTCCTAATTGGCCCAGATATACTAATCTTGCTCACGTGAAAATTCGTAAAATCATAAAGAATAATTCAACTTCAGGTGATCGTAATCCCAAGCACATTACTTACGCAGATTTTCGGTTCGTTTTGGCTTCAGTGCCGTTTCGTTTGTGACTGTCAAATTGGAAAATTCATATGGCCGGTAGTTGAGAGAAAGTTGCGTAGGTCGTGTACCGTTCGGCCGCGGAATTTCAGAAAAATTCCACAGTCTCTGTGGATTTTCGGTGTGCGCTATGTACGACAAACAATACGTGAGACAGAAATACAAAAGGTGATTGCCCGGGGGCTAGTTGTAACGAAGGGCGTTGTACTTACAATAACGTATTGTTTTAGCACACCGCGCCAGAAGCTGCATTGCATGCTACTCCCTTTAATCATCCACGGCGTAAAAAGCTAACAACCGTATTGTGACGTCACGAGGTTGACGAGGCTGCCCTCTTGCGTCGAATCGAACGTTCGAATAGCCGCGCGTTGACCACAGATCTAGCCGTTGCGTTCACGATAATTAGAAATAACTCGAGTCGTGCAATCTTCGCTGTGATCATTGATCCATTCGGTGTTATTTAAACAATTCAACATGATTTGAGTCCCGTGTCTTGTGTTAGTGATCGATTTAATTGCCGCCTATCGAATAATTCGTATCACATAACCTCAAATTGACTGTTGATCATGTCGCGTGATTTTGTAAACGAATCGAAAGCTTTTGAGGTTATGTGTCTCGTATTGATCATCAGTCCACATTGCGTTGTCTTATGAACAATTTGATATGATTTTATTAGTATTTCTTAAATAATTCTTAATAACTTATGACGTACGCGCTGTATTGACTATCGATCCAATTGTTGATCTTGATCTTAGTTAATTATCCTTTGTTACTCTTTAAATAGTTTCAAATAATTTAAATTGTGTTCAATATCGATGCAATTGTAGAGGTGGCTCAAGGTAAAACAATTTCAAATAATTCTAAACACCGTTTAAGTCTATTTCATTATTCCCTTGAATAATCCGTGTATCCATGTTTCTCTCAAAACGACGAACTCTTAGTAAAACGAACACCAAAGCGTAAAAATTTCTCTGCACGGCAGTCCGTGTATATTCGTTTTAATTTGACCGAGCAATAACGAATTCGAAGAAAATTCAAACGAACACCCCCAACAATAGAAAGCATCGAGGTATTCATCCTCTGGCGATTTGACACAAAGCGGAAACGTCGCGCGCGCTTTCCCGTCACGGGAACTGAATTCGTAAGGGCAGTTATTTTCAGTTACGAATTACCCCGAAAGTTGACTTCGGATCTTTTCAGCCATTCTGCCCTCGTGTACCGTCGCTGAATTTTACTTACAATTTCTATACCCTGCCGCCGCCACTGCTAACATTCCTGGGGTCGCGCAGTGCATAAAGGCGACTCGTTGGGAAAACGTTGGAACGTAGGACCGAGAAGGAGGGACGACCGCCTAAGGCTCACGGTGCACAGCCCGGGTACATACGTTACGCCGTTTTATTTCGTCATTGTTTTCCCGGAACTTTTCGTCCGCTTCTGCGAACACGCCGGCCGTAAACTTACTATTTCCCTTGACGCAACTCCTTTCACCTACAGGCGACACGTCTCACCCAACCTTTTTTGCACTCGCGGTTCTCCCCACCCCGCCTCTCTCGCTCTGTCATATCTACCCTCTATCTGTTTTCCTCCACGTCCGTTTCTCTTCTTTCGATTTGTAATCTCGTCGTGTATAATTTTTCTATCGTCATCTCTAACACTCAGCCTTTGTTCTTCTTTCTAACTCTAGGTAGCACTGTTTTCCTTCTTTTCTTCTTTCCCCTTTTTCCGCTTTTTGCTTTCTCTCCCTTTTTTGGCTCCGTTGCTCCCCGTTTTTTCCCATTTTGTTCTTACTCCTTCCACTCTCCCTTCTTGTTTCTTTCCGCTCTTTATAGTTTTTCTTTTCTTCTTCTATTTTGTCTTTTTTCTCTTCCTTTTTAATATTCTTTCTCTTTTCATTCTTGAGCTCTTTGCATAGAAGAGGGCAGGGTTAGGTTAGAACGAAGGATAAAGAAACGGATAAGAGTTTCGGTCCTGGGTTTGCTAAGGGAACCGCCAGTAGGGCTATCGCAGGCCTATGCTTCCGATGCGGGATATTATAAGCAGATCGGGATTTATATTTAAGACGTGGAGGGTTCACTTAACCACTCGCGAGAAAGCAGAGCTCGTCGAATCCCTCTAGCGGTGAGTGCGTGAACAATGGTCGCCACAATATTTCATCATTTTCTTCTTTCTTCTATCCCTTAGATATCCTATACATTACTCATTCTTCTTAATTCTTTTCCTTCGTTTCTTTTCTTTTGTCCTATTTCAATGTTCCTCCTTACTTCTTTTATTTTTCCACTCATTTTTCTTTCTTTTCTACTTGTTTTCCCTCAGTCCTCCTTATTCCTTCTTTTCCCTGCTTTTTTCTATTTCTTGTTCCTTCTTCCTCTTTTTCTTTCCTTCATCTACCTCTCAGGTTTATCCATCTTTCCAATCATCCTCCTTCTGCCACTACCTTCCTTCTTCCATTCTCACTCTTGTCTGTACAATTCCTTCAGCCTTCAACTACTCCTGTTTTCTCTTTTTCTTTATTCCCTCGGAAACCTCCCTTATTTTCCTTTTCTTTCGACTGCACCGAACCCCGAGGGAAAAGTTTCGTGCGAGTTTGTCGACGGCTCGTGAAAAGTCAAGAAACGATACATTCAGGGCTGTTTTATTTTCTTTCGTTTCTAATAACCAATGAGCTCCTGCTAGTATGTTTTCTCATTTTTGCAGTACCCTTGTTGCCACGGTTTTACGACGCTCGCTCGGCAACGGGCCCTGCGCGCAGCCACGTTTATGTGAAAATAGTATGCAACTCGCACGGAGACACGAGTTCGTGATGTAATAAATTGCTTCCGCCGGTGTGGAACAGATGCACCGCGGAATAAGAGTTTGAACCTTAAACTCTGTTTAAACTTTAGCAACAGGCTGCGCCGCCCGCTCGCAGCTGTACCTACGTGTTTATTTAGCCTTGAACGTATGTAGATGGTAATACGTGCCTGGGTGGAATGTAATATACAAACGAGGGTACAAATAATTTACAGCAACAAAAGTGTCTCAAGAAAGTACAATAACGTGGCTATGTTCGGATATGGACGTACAGAAACCTCATCATAAATTCCTCTTAAGTATTGAGTGCCATCTATATTAATGAGTAACACATTACGATTAATAAAATCATGAAATTAAATAACATTAGAGTGTGTACCCACAAATTTGAAAAACAGTTGAAAGGTAAAAATATCAACCTAGATTAGATGGATTAATATAAGCAATTACGTATGGAAAAATAACTTTGAGACACTCGAAGGATATTGCTGTGGGACTGAGAACATCTTGGAGTCAAGGATGCAATAGTATCACGAGTGTTCTAGGAAGTGGATCCTGAGAGATTAATGGCGTCCTAAAGTTAAAGATGCTATGAGATAGAAGATGATTTTGGACCAAGAATGGTCTGGAATCAAGATCTGGATACAGCAGTGTCCAAGAAGTAAAGATGGCCTAGGTCAAAAGACACTGTGGGATCAAGAATGTTCTCAGCCAAAGAATGTCCTAGTACTAGCTACAGTCTGGGTCTAGAAATGTCTCAGACTTAAGGATCCTCCAAGACAAAGGATGTTCTAAGATTAAAGGTGTCTCTGGGATTGACAGTGTCTTGGATCACGACTACATTAGCAGTAAGTAGACTTCGACGAGGATCTAAAAATGGGGATCAAGAATCCCCCAGTAAATAGACAGAAAAGATCCTAAAATACTGGACCTTGACATTGAAAGGAACCTTTCTTGATCCAAACCCATGGAGAATAGTCTGCATGAACACATCTACGTATTAAGCGAATCGAGGTATCGATTCGAACGTGGAACCCGGTGCATTGACTGAGCATTACACTCCGCTTACGTTTCAGTATGCAAAACTTGGCGATCAGTGTCTTCCGCGAAGCGGCATCATAATTTGCACTCGCAGAACCGTGAAATAGGAAGCATCGGTATTTTTGTGCCGAGTTCCATGGAGTCTAATAAAATTCTAACCGGTCGGATTATGAATTTATCGACGTCCCGATTTAGAATCGAATTTCTGCTATTCCGCGCTTTATCCGTCAATCCGGGAAAATTGAAATCGCGCGTCTGCTGAAATTACGGGATCCCAGGGTTTCCTGATGTTCAGGTGTGCGCCGTTTCATTACTCAATTTATTGGACAGTTTAATAAGGAAGGAAGTTCAGTCTGTACGACGCTTTGGAAGTATCGCGCAGCCACGGCTGGGGATGCACGGCTGGAGCCAGGAAGAGGAGGAGATGAGAGTGGAAAATCCAAATTGCGGCACAAAGCTCCCGCGCAATCAGGTTCACGGTAATCCTCGCGCCTTCGAAGACTTCGCTGCAATCGTGGCAGCCAATTATGTATCCGATATGTCTCGTAGGCGAGCTAACGCTGGCTTGTTACCGGTGGAGGATGTATCAAGCCAGTTTCCATCCGATACCTTCGTCGGATCACGTAATTTATGTCTGTTTTAATCCACGCCTGCTGCAACCGACGAGTCACTCTCTTTCGCGACACGCGATTTCCGCGAATTCGCGACGTAATTTGCGATGGGTTGGGTACCGAGCTGGAACGAATATCTGGATCTATTTAAACTGAGGAAGCTGGCGTTTAATCCCTCTGAGGACTAAGACTGTCGAATTAGACAAAACGACTGGTTCCAGCCGCAGTTGCTTTTGGCAAAATTAATTTCGACCCTCAATCCCTTGCATGGTAACAACGAACCCGGAACCTCGGGAATCAAACATGCTTAGCTATATTCGTTGCACAAAGAGAATGGTACTCAAGAGTAAAATTATCAAAATCAAATGTCTTCCCAATATTTTATGATTAAATTGTAGTATAGGGACTTAATAAGATACGAACCTGTGATTATGCGTGTCTATGTATCATGACACGTATCATAAGTGTAGGAATTTTCTTTTTTGGCTGGCTTCTTCAGACTGAATAACTCTACTTCTTCACACATTGACCTGACTACTACTTTGACCAACAACTTAATAACCCACTTAGCAACTGACTCTGTCCTTCAGAACAGGCCCTTTTAAAGCCCGCGTAGAGGATAAGCGCCTCCCCGAAGGAGGAGAAACTCCCTCCACGCCAAGGTTAAGAGTGGAGGAGACTCCTCCCTCCGAGTTACCTCACGTGGCCTGGCCCCGACTACTTACGGCCCATCTGGCAGCCAGATCCTAACGAGTCCTCCAGACCTGAGTTTCCGACGGGGACACTTTACTCTAACAAATGAGCACCCTTATTTACCATTCCTACATAAATGTACACTAACAATGAGAGATATACCTACATATGTACACGTATGTACATAACCAGTAATAATCATGAAAGGAAGCGCAAAAGGACCTAGAAGCCTGTATCAATCACAAACTGACCAATGTGAAAAATGTACCTGAATTTCACGCTCGTTTGCTCGATTCACCGTAATTTTGATCGCCTCGCAGACAAGACATCGATTCGGCAGACATAACCGATTTTCGATCATTTCGAAAACCACCATTTCCCAGTTCACTTGGCAAAAGAAGGTAGTACGACGTATCTCGTCGATCTTCGACATCCGTCTGACATTTCTTGCCAATAAATCACAGACAAGATGGCGCTGAAATTGCATACGACACGCTGCTCGGTGGTAATCACGATCAAACCTTGGGTCTAGTAGAAGGGATTGCTCGATGAACGAGAACGGTCAGAGGAACAGGATCAAATACGAGCTAACAGCGAGCAAGACGAGGAAAGATAAACTTCAGGCGTCAGGATGAGGATGAAATAGGAAGCATAAGACACAGAGAGCAGGGGATGAGAGAGGAGGTGGAAAGTAGAGGTGGTTGGTCGAAGAATTCTTTCAGGATGACACTCGTTAGTCCTTTCACGCCAGACTTGCGGCGATCTGCCGTCTCGGTCACACATTTTGCCTCGAAAACGAAACGAACCTCCGGCGACCAGCGCCCCCTTCCTTCCGTTCAAATTGCACTGGCAATCTCTTTGGCGACGAGATTTCGCTTCGAGCTATCGGAAAATTTTCACGACCTTGTATCAACATCGCGTTACTGACAATCTCGTTCACACTAATATCGATTACCAAAGGCTGCTTTCAGACCCAAGGCTAGCGAACCTCTAGGAAGATCTGCGTCCAGAGGTTGGATTTTAAGGTCAACCAAGCTTAAATTTATCGGGAACATGATTGGGAACATTTCAGTCCTTATCGTGTGGACGAAATTTTGAGGCAGAGAGATATGTACATATACGTACATACATATATGGCAAAAAGAAAAGTTGGATACCTCGTTGAGAAGAAATTTGGAGTTATTTAATGTTAAAATGGATCATTCAAACGTTGAAGAAATAGGTTGAAGATGCTTGAAGTTCCAGTAAATTCGTTGAGATTAGATGTGTTGGTTTTTCTAAAATTATTCAAACAATTCGTTTGCTATAGGGAATAAAAGCTTCACAAATATTTTTGGGACTTTCTAAAAATATACAGTACATCACAGACAGTTTGACTACTTTGCTGTACCTGAGATAATGCAAAGTAAACATAAACTCTATAAGCACAGGAAACTTCATCTCGAAATTTTTCATCTTCTCAAAAATCTTCGCGACTCTATCTCACTCTAAACGATTCTCGATCCTGTAACATTCTCAGTTCCCTGACCATCATCTGAAACCGACAATTTCACAAACCTACGCCCATCCGACCCAATCAGACTTCCATCCTTCCAAATTATCGGACGTTTCGAAAAATGAACTCAGCTCGACGACATGCACGAAAACTGAATCATACTTCTACGATTCCCCGACGTTCTGCCCAGCAGGCAAGTTGCACGAAGTTTCGCACGGAAGTCGCGTCGATTCCTGACAGGGCTGACTGTCCCCCCTCTGTGACATATTCAATCAGGCCATTGAGTCTCTGGTGTAGCCTGTATCGGAACAGGTTTCGGGTTCTCAACGGGAACGAAAGTTCCAGGCGATCCCAAGGATGAGCACAGGCTGCCGGGGACACGTATCTTACGCGGGATCAGCGGAATCTGGTGGAAGGATAGGCATGATGGAAAATGGGGCCTGGAGATGAGGTTAGGTTGGGTTGGCTTGGCCCGGCGGAGATTTGATTTATATGTTAATCGCCGGTGGCGGCCAATGTCGGCAAGTGCACAGCCTGTCGTGCTACTCTTTTACCCCGTCGTAACAATCCTCGAAATATGGTGTATAAGTAGACAGCGCTGCCTGCTGTCGCGCCGACCGCATATCGCCGGGTATTGCCGAGTGTTTGACCTGGTACAGTTTGTGCTAACCTCGGAGATATTGCTGTGAGACGTTGGGTACATTTTTGCTATCTCGTGGAAATACTTAGCAGGCTTTTGATACGAGTGGCCCTATTTGGGAGCTCTGCAAGTACAGTCTGGATCTCGGATCATAAGGGAAATGCTGGAATCTTCGAGTTATAAAAGTTCCTCCTACCGAGATTTTGAGTAAAAGAGGTGTAAATGTCAAAAATTTCATATAAAGTGTTCAGCAAGTTGTGTAATCCTTCAATCTCTAAGATGCAAATGGATGAAACCAAGTACCGATTGGTTTCTCAGATCTTATGACACGTAACTTATAAACGTCGAGTTGGAGAGGTATAGTTATTTTAAGTTTGAGTTGTAGTAATTGTGGGTCAAGAAAGAGCCGTTTTCGAATTATCGTATTTCGACTGTATAGTACGTGATGTGTAGGTTATGTTTTAGGTTAGGTTAGGATAGCACGATTTATATATTTGTGTAAGATACTGGGGATTACGAGGATCATCGGTGAGCTACACTGAATTTGGCATTTAGGTAATTTCGACAATTACATGAAATTATGCGTAATAATATTATCGATTAATTATCGTGAGAGTATTATAATAACATTAAACTACGGATTTGTAATATATCTACATTGTCACTATGTATAAATTATAATTATTGAATTAGTATAACGGAAATAAATCGGTTATATGACCATGTTTCAGTTGCAATAAGCGTGTAAGTTAATTTTCCCAGAAGCAGTGGCATATTTTTATTAATTGCAAAAATATGAAGTCACAGATGATTCATTTTGATTGATTCGGTTGATCCAGTGTCGAATACAATTGGAATGAATGCAATAGCGTGGTCTATTTATGATCAAGCCCTAGGATACATAGCCTAGAGTGAAAGTTCCATGTAGATGGCGCAGCGATCAACGTAAAATAGCCTGACAGTAAGACACAAGGTATGTAAACACTTTATAACACTGAATACTGATAGTCATCGATTTTTTAATTTTTACTTCTACATATATAAACTTAGTCTTTTTATTTACATTATATTTTATTACATTATATTACAGTATGATTTTCATTGCATTACAAATACTTTAATCTAACACATTTATGAGACACGTAACCAGCATCCTGATCTTGTTATCAACTGAAGACCGAAAACTGGGCGTGGCGCATACCATGTGACTAAACATACGATGCAAGATAATGCATACGATGTAGATAATAGCACAATCACAACGGCTACAGGTATAAATTTAATATCTAACAATCGCTGTAGTAAAAGAATAATTCAGTACCTAAAAATTGCATACGTGTTTGAAAAAGTGATAATAAGCAGATGTAAAACTAATGGAGTAAATTTGATGCAAAATTTCACATTTTGGAATAAGAACATAACTCCTCTCATTTTAAATCCCTGTGGTCGTTTATGTATCGTGCACTCTCTTTGCTTATTATCTTTATCTTCAGAAGTGCAGTGTAATATATTTTGGTATAATTAGAAATAACAACAACAATAACAATAATTTCTCTTTAAATATTATCATTTTCTGCTTGAGATGATTTTCAATGAAAATTCATTAGTCTACAAACCAACCGCCTATTATTAAACTATTGCAATATAAACATGAGCTTTCTCGAATGCTATGATCATGCTTTTACCTACTTCTATCATGAATCCTCCGGGTTCAAACTCGTAAAAAGGTTTCGAGATTTCGATGATCCATGACGTTGATTAACGGGGATTTAGTAATCTTATCATAACTACTTCTAATATCGAGCACACGTGTGCTATAGTAATCTTACTCTTCTTTAACACGCTTTCTAATAACCGAATATCGGACAAAATTCAAGTTACAGTATTCGTGTGTTAATTTCAAAGTTTCGAAAAACGACGTTTCATATTATGTGGCGACCTAATAGTGAAGTTTAGTGTTTTGAAAGTTTGGTTATTAGAAAGTTAACGCTAATGGATATTGCCATCTGCTGCATTGAAATTCGAGCTCCTCTAGAAATTTTTGGGTACCATTACGCAAACTCAAATCTCACGAATTCTCTGCTACCATTTTTGTGACACACTATTTTACTGTAGAAAATTACATCAATTTAAAATTTTCATTACTTATTTAGTATTTATTTGAATAGACATGTCTGTTAAAATTGTCTAATTGTACCACAAATTCTACTAATAAATTAAAATTTATTATTATTATATTATTTTACTCTTGGTAGCCTGGTATGAAAGCGAATGCACCCTATCACAGTTGACTTTGACACAATGACTCGATACTAGCGATATACATCATTGTCACTCAAGGAGTTAAATAGTTATTATCTATTTGTCACACGCCATTGTATTCTTGAACAAAAGAACTCAAATCCATTAAGAGTTTTAGACAAGTTTGTCGCATCTCCTGTTCAAAAAATAATTTAAACATCCGTATCGCGATCTTCAGAACGGACCAGGACCCTAAACTCCTCGATTGAATCTTCCTCCTCGAGCATAGTGAACAGTAAATAAGAAAGTATCAAGGTACTTGGAATGGTAGAGAGACTCCGAGCCCAGTAGTCGACGGCACAGCGACCACTAAAACGTCGTCTAAAAACAAACGTAGCAAAAGCGACTAAGAACCTTCCAACAGCTACTTCTGCTTTCAACGCAGACGTTCGAAAGTGTTTCCTTAAAGGCCGTACATCCCTCGTCTCTTCGTTCTGTTTCCATGAAACGGCCACCAGTTCCGCTCGATCGTAAGTCCGGCTTTCAACTCGTTCCATCCGTGAAATAATTGCAGCAAGAATTCCTATTAGAGAAGTTCCAGCGCGGAACAAACGGGGTCATAATCGGACAGGGAGAAGGCAAAAAAGCGGACTTCCTATTGGAAGTCGAGCCGATCGAAAACTAATTAATTAGCAATGAACCGAGAGATGTCGATGGAATCTTTGCTACTAAAACTATGAGACCCTGAACGACCCCTCTGCCTAGCCTGTCATCCCGAACCTCTTCACGGATTAAAAGTTCCCGGGACGCCTGAAACGCGAAGAATCGATCTGCCCTGCTTGAAATTCGAAAATCGTTCGGTGAAGAGCAATCTTCCTAATCGTCATTCTCTAGACACTGGTTAGGTAACGAGATAACGACAGAGCTGCTGATTGATCATTCTAATCCCCAACGCAATTAGAGAAAGAAAACAGGATGAAAAATGACATGCGTTATCTGCTCGAAACTGCCCTAAATATTGCGAAGGATTTTCCGCTTATCGACCTGATTGATTTTTAACAGATAAACTAGTCTATCGGGGACCTATACAATGTATGTAACAGAGGCAATAAATTACCTAGATAAGGCTGAGGAATTCTGATGTTGGGTAGCTATTTCGACAAATAAAGCGACATGTGTAAAAGCGCGAGAGAAATTAATAACAGATTAAACGGCAAGCAATCGATCTGAGGGATTAAGAGCGATACGATACGTTAATTGTTTCGCAGTAGCATGGCTCTGATACGTGCCACTGAACCCGTGCAGCGTGTGAACACGGGCACTTTAATCGATTAACCAAGCTTCCCGGAAAACGCGATTCTTTCTGGCAAGCTGGATAAGGATACGATGCAAGAGACGTCTGTGCCTCGTGTTTTGTTCCTGCTGCTGAATACTATTACGGTAATTAAATCTGGTGGACCGTGTTAGAAGCAGTACATCCGTGGAAACGAAGTGAACGATAATCGGGTTCGGTGTTTCTGACCGGAAGATAAGAGGAAAAGATGGTGTAAAGACGTTAGCGAGATGGAAACGTAGATACCAGGCAAATTAAACGAGGGATGGTAGAGAAGAGGGTAACAAAATTCAGACGAGACTCTGGTCCCGGTAAGAATAATTCGATAAAGAGTCAAGATGAGAAAAGAATATTGTAGGACATTTCCTTTTATTAGGAGACGTCTGCAAGAACAAACAAGAAATTTTATTTGTTACAATAAAACAATGAAAACTATTTATTCGTTATTCTTTGTCATTAATTCCTCGATTCATATTCTCAAACAAGCATACACAGTGTCCCTTTCTTGTCTCTATCCACTTCCCTATAGGGAACCTACAATCATACTTGTGAAGCAGTGAGCATCCCTATTCTATCACTCAAAGTTTCACTTCAAAGTTCGACCTCGAAGTTCATCATAGTACCTCGAAGGCCCTGTGGCAATATACGTACGTGCCACTGCTACCTACCTATCCTGTAAATAGACCTGCACTGTGAGGTGTTTTATTAAAGTGCTTATGCAGATCGTGCAATTATTTTCATGCAAGTAACTTCTTGTAGCATAGGCAGGTTAACAATGTTATTAAGATTTCATCAGCAGACTTTCATGTATCGCTTATATACTCAGTAATCTCGAGAAATAGGCGCAAACATTATTCTTATTCATCTTTTACCCCAATGGTTCGCAACTATAGTAAAGGATCAGAAAGTACGATATTAAATATTTTTGAACTGGGTGTTCAAATTGTTATAAACCAAAGTTACGACGTATACTTTCTTTCCGTGAGGTTGCAAAACTGTAAAAATTATTCTGAACTTACGAGTTATAGGTGGTTAGTGCGATGTAAATGACGCGACGTAGATGGCGCGACGCAGATGAGGCGACATAGATGGCGCAACGTAGTTGTGGACCGCTGGACTGAAATGCTCTTTATTAGCTGAATAAACTGAATTTCAATATCCCTCTGACGTTTTCAAACTTGAGTAATATGACGAGATAAACACGAACTCGGATTCCATTAATAATGATATTGGAAACAACGTTGTCGCGGTTGTTCCACTGAGATTGATACGTGAACGATTAATAAAAGGCACGACTAATTTTGATTGCATGCGATCGCGGATAGGATTTAATGACAAAGTGAACAAAGCCGCCGGGGACAGATTACACAATTGACTTTCAGAATTGCTACAAACTAATACCCGCTGGTGGTGTTTCGCTTTATTCCATTGGATCCTGGTGCACGTTAAAGCTCGATGCAGGATGTTTAATCGCGGGACAATCGCTAGCGATCCATATATTTGCTGACAAAATGTGTAAATCAACGTGTGCAATTAGCCCTCAAACTCTAACGACCGATCGCAAACGACCAATCGGTCCCTGGCCGCTAATAATATGCCAGGAAAGCAGCATTGTTGTCGATTGCAAATTTAGATAAATTGGATTACAAATCGAATAAGGTGCAAAGAATATTTGCGCCAATTACAAGAAAAAGATATATGGTATTGCTATTTACTCTACAACGTGTAATCTTTCTTACATTTTCGCGCAACAAGTACGAAAATAGAAAAGATTTAAATGACACGAAAATAACACGTGTGTGATACACGGATTCTCACAGAATACCATGAAGATTGAAAGCTGCATGCGTTAGCTGAAGACAGTTTAACACTAAATCGCACGATACGATCATCATGCATCAAATTTCGTCGTATGAACTCATTATTCATTCATTCACGACGTTATCATGCTCGCAAGAGAAAAGATGCAAAATTTGCACAAGGCAAAGTTCGATTCCCTAAAGAGATTTGATCGCGAACAGTGGTAGAAAGTTTGAGCAATCTGTTGCGAGAGATCGTCTAAAGATGTCCGCGCTATTGTGATCAGAAAACGCACTAGGTGCGCTTAACGCGTAGCGAGATCATTGAAAATTCCTTATCGAGCGAAGTGCACGCACTCATTCAAAATTCTATTGCGACCCTCGCGTACTACGACACGACTTTTATCTCGCGATATCGTTGCAATCGCGCCGGCGAAAAGACACGGGCTATTTTTTTCTTATGCGAGCCGCCATTTCCCGTACCCCTGTAACTACGATATTACGAATGCTTGCACCACATGCTACTTGAGCGAAACTCGGTGCATTGTCGTCAGATAAGGATTTTTCGCTGAATCAGTGGATTTTCCGTATAAAAGCTACTGCTCTCGCGCAGTCTTGATATTGCTCTAAGATGTTACGGAGCGTTCTTCTGCTTGGTGTTTTCATTGCTGGGTGCCTCGGTGAGTGTGACCAAAGGGGTTCAGTAAGCTGTATTGGAAATTAGAAATAGATCTTTCAGTTTTCTAGAATAAATTGTTTGCATCGAAATATTAATTAATTGTTTCTGAAGATTTATACTGAATTTTCCATGTAGACTTGGGTTAATACTTTGTCTTGTGATACCTTCACAGCTTTCTCTAACTTATTTAATTTTATATTTATTTTTATTTTTGTGTATATATCTATCTTTTATTTTTGTTTTATTCTTGTATATAGTGACACTAGAACCAACAAAGGTGTCCAAATGACGTGTTTTGGCAAAACTAATATCGATTTTTATTCGAGTGTGATCTTAATTACGTATATTCTTTTACTTTTATTATACTGTATATCATTACACATCGGCAGTTCTAGTGTTAATAAATAAATAAGTTAATAACATCGAATAATATATTCACCACTTTTTAATGAATTTTATTCAGAAATTTCCTTTTGTAAGTATATATGAAAAGTCTAAGTCCTGTTGTCTTTTCTTTGGTCCATCCTTTTACTCAAGTAGAAGATCAGACGAAATTAGTTCCATGTTTAACTCCTTGATACACAGCTATGAGATAAATGGGTAAAACAAAACTGGAAGACTTTAATTTTTTAAATGTCCATCCTTTTATTTACAATCTAGATGATACAAACTAGATTAACGAGTAAATACATATAACGACTGTCACAATAGAAACACGCGTTAGCACTAATTAAATCGTGGAAGAAGATGAGTTGTAATATTGAATTTAGAATTTTGAAATTATTTTGAAAAAAATGATTACGCGAGTATTGTTATACATTTTGTTTATTTTTTGTGTTTCATCGAATATGACAGGCTCCTTGCTGAAGGTGTTCCCACCAATGCCGGACCCCTTAATTGTTGGAGGAAGCGAGGTCGACATATCTGAACATCCGCATCAATTGAGTCTGCAAACCACCGGGCACATTTGTGGTGCCTCGATCATCAGCAGCAAATGGGCCGTCACTGCAGCTCATTGCGTGGGGTAATAACACAAATACGTAATGTTAACAGTAATGCTAAGCAAGCCTGCATGAACGTCTGCTTTGCACGCGGTGTATAGATCTTGCCGGCCGAAACGCGGTAATCCCAACTTTAATCGTGTCCAACTAACTTTAATCGAATTTGACCTTCCCGCGTTAATTTCTCGGCTTAAGCGTTAGATAGATTTTTTCGCGGAAAATTGGACGCTATGAAAATGTACAGAATCTTCGAAAAATTTTATTTAAGCAAATTTCGATAGTGCAGAAATTTATAACGGAAGACTAAATACTTTTCTGAACTTCTTGATTAAATGAAATTTTTCATTTATTAATTTTTTATTTCAACGCAGCTAGGATTTCATTTTAATTTCTGTGAGTTCAGTTTTGCGGGAGCCACTGAACAAGACAGGTGAAATATACTGTTCCAATTATGAGATAGGTACAGTTATAGCAAATACACTACAAAATTCTGATACTGTGGTTATTATTATATAGGACATGCTGTGTAGACTCTTGACTCTTAACTATATGTAATTACCACCTACGTATGCTTTTACTTTCTCTATTTTTCTACCTTTTTCACAATTTTTTTTTTATTAAATCATTGCTATAAAGAACATTCAGACACGTGCACCCAAAACTCGCTTCTCATACTTCCAATAATCATATAGTGTACCAAGTATCCTTTGTTCAAGCATTTACAATCCTAACCTAAAAACATTTCCTTGTCTTCTCGTTTAATTTCATTCTTCTCTAATTTTTTAAAATAATTCTATTGCTTATGCGATTATTTGTCAAATGATATTTCCCAAGTTTTAATTAAATAAAGATATGGTTCATTAGATTATCATTATTAACCTAACATCGTTCTTTTTTAACAATTCTCTTATGCGATTATTTTTCAAATGACCACTCCTCCGTTCCAATTAAATAAATATACAATACATTTATAATACATATTTCTACAGTACCATTACTAGTCTAACGTCGTTTTCGGGCTTTAATACTACACGAGTACAAAAGAATTACAGGGGTGAGTTAAAATCCCACGACCGTGCGCGCCGCTTCAAAATTTCATTACAATTACGCCGTGCTAAGCTTCTCCTTCGTGAGTCGATGCTATCCTTTGCTCTGACCTTTCGAATAATTGAATCCCGCCAGTACCGGGGGATAAAGTATCGTGACACGGTCATACGGATGATCCGGGTATTTTCGCGCAGCGAAATGTTCGCTGGTTCATCACGATAATAATTACTAAAGCCATTGCTATGCTAAATCGGCTTTGCGGCTCGCATTCCATACCGATTGCTGGTCATTATGCAATAACAATAAGGTCGTTACACATTGAGCGTATTTCGGAGAAACAAACAAATTCCGTCTATGCGCAACCGTGTGCAGTGAATGCCTGGAATCACTGGTATCTCGATGTTCTATCAATTACAGAGGCAGTCCCAGCCGATATTCTCTACGAGCAGGTAACAACGATAAAAATCTGGGCACACGTTACAATATAAAGAACATTATTCCACATCCTGAGTTCAATCAGAGAACCATAGACTACGACGTGGCGCTGCTGGAGGTGAGTGAAAGCAGAACGAATCGAATTGAATCGTGATACATTATTCATTTCACTCGCGTGGTAAGTTATAAATATTTGGACGAAATTTTGAAACTCTGTAGAAAATCTAGACGGTGTTTTCAATTTAATTTTATTAGCTTCATTGAGGCTATTTTTACTATTTCTATTATTACGCGGAAAGATAAGCAAACAGGAAATGAGTCTATATGTAAAAATAAGTCGAAAAGGAAGAATAACATTTTTGTATTCAAGGCTCCATTTTAGAGAAAATTTGGGTTGAATATTCGTGGGCTATGCGTGCTTTTATTTTCGTTTTCGTGCTACGAATTTCATTATAGACTGTATTCGTTCATGTTTATAAATATTTCTAGTATTTTTACAGCTATATTAAGTAGATCGAATGATAGAATAATGAAAATCCACGGAATTAAAATATCATACTATTTACGCGCACCCCACGAATTTTCGAATTCAATTTTCTCGGAAGTGGGACCTTGTACGAAAAAATTTCCTGGTCCCTTTCTACTTACTTCTACACGTGCAATCATTTTCTGCACGCTTGTACCACTATAGTTATCGGACACCCCGTATATTAGTATTAAGTAACGACATCGAATTAATTTTGTACAGCAACGATAGACATTGAGATAATGATACGAATAAAGACACATTGCATGATAATTTGTGATATTAATTCACCGCTGCATTAGGAGAAACTGGAAGAAAATTATTTCGAATCATTTTTAATATTCTCGATCATGTCATGGATCATCTACATTATGAGTAAGAACAATCAAAGTTAATACTGCGTAACCTTTGATCCAGATTGATGGTACAATCAGCTTCAATTCGAAAGTGCAACCTGTGAAATTGGCAACCCAGGAACCATCGGCTAGCACAATGTTGAACGTGACTGGTTGGGGCGCGTTGAGGGTAAATCTGATGAATCATTTTATCTTCCTACGTGCTGAAAGCAGATAATCTACCTGAGAGATCGAATGGTTATAGTGCAAGAAATATTAGTACTCTAATCGTGCTTAATCCCCTTATCTTAATTTTTTCTTACTTTGGCTGAACTTCGATACTGGATTCCACAGAAAAATCTCGACACTAGATATTACCAAGTGAATCATCGGTCACAAAGCGCAGTAAAAATATACTCTTGCCATCGATCATAATTGAACTACATAAACCGATACGTCAAAAAATATCGTCGCTCTCCAGCAATCGAATCCTCATATACAGTATTCGAACATTATATTCCAAAAGAATACTCTGACCTAAAAATTCGGATTTTAACGAAAGTTTGCGTGCACGTAAAGTATATTTCGCGAGCCACTGTATATTATTCACTATTAGAAGATGGATCAGTTGAACGTATTATTCAAGAACAGAAATGTATACAGAAATATATAAAATTCATTTTTCGAAATACATATTATCCGTTGCAGGAAGGTGGATCAGTTTCGTCACGTCTGATGAGTGTATCGATCCCTGCAGTGAGCAGACAACAATGTTCTAGCATTTACCAAAACCAGAACACCATCACCGAAAGGATGATATGCGCTGGTTACACCTCTGGTGGAAAGGATTCCTGTCAAGGTGATTCCGGTGGACCTCTGACAGCCAAAGGAACTCTCTACGGCATCGTGTCTTGGGGCTACGGATGTGCTAGACCCAAATATCCTGGCGTGTACTCCAACGTAGCTGCACTACGATCCTGGATCAGGAGTATTAGTAACGTTTAAAAAACGCGTCGCTACAAATTATAGTCGAAATTATAGTCGAAATAGCATAATTATCCATCGTTTTCGTATTGGAAACGCGAAACGTATTCTTTAATCGGTGTATATTCCCTTCTTTAAAAATTATTGTGAAATTACATAAATAAATGAGAGCATAATTGAAGTGAACGAGTTTAATATTGAAAATAAAAATTTAATCGTGGTCTTCCATTGTCCACACACAAAGGGTTGTGTTTTATTGAAATGAGTTGGTTAGATTAGGTCAGACGAGGTTAATATCACGTATTAAACTTTATCCAATTATCGATTGATATTAATCAAGTTAAAGAAGAAATTTCCTAAAATATGTGTCGAATTGCTATAAGAAGCGATGCTATAGTGTTTCGTTGAAATAAAACACTAGTGTCAAATCAGGTTAATATCTCTTATTAAATTTCGAATTTTCAAATCCGATTTTCTCGAACACTAAGGTGCAAGGAAAAATGAATTATTCTATATATTTTTCATGCCATTTTATAAGGAACTACATGGTGCTTCGTTATGCGTACCTTTCGAGGCCACCCTGTGTGTACCTTTTTCTTCGCATATCTTGTTATAATCCTAGAACAAAGAGAAAGCAATATCTCCGCAAAAGGCGAACGCGGTATTGATGTTCGATGACAGATTGACGGATGAAATAGTTTGTTTAACCGCGAAATGCTTTTTACGTCTGGCTACCTTTGATCCCGAGAGCACCGCAAACTTTCTCCGATAGTTTATTCGGTTGGACAGTTCGATCAAGATCGCCGTTACCGCCATGCTCCAGCGTTCAAATACTTTGAAATATCGTTCCGTCTTCTCTGTTACTCGACGAAGTGTATATAACCGTATACGGAGGTACTCGAACGTTTACGTGTACAGTTTTTAGAAAGCGATATGTGCGTGTTACATTGAAATATGAAATAAAATCGGAAAGAAATTTAACGGTAATCATAAATGTGTAATACCAGTAAATCATAAAACTCTTGCATAAGTAACGTGTAATATCAGTGAAAAATAGCATTAATTTAAAAGCAGGAACAGTGACAGCCTTGAGACTATTTCCCACTTAACTCACTAGCGCCACCACGGCTTGTATCTCCAATAAATGTAATACAAATATCGTGTCTATCATTGAACTACTCTCCAACTTTCTAACATAATCTTCGAATTTTCTTCTCAATGCATTCACCATATCGTCTTAAATTTTTCATTCTAACCTATATACACGTTTCACCGATTGAACGAAGCAAATGTAAGCGGCTACGTCACTACTAACCATATTGAGAAGATAAGGCACAACATTCATAGAAAAGAATGTCGTTTAACTAACTACTAATTTAACTTTAAGTCTACTTTTGCAGTGATACGGAGTCAATCTAACGTTCATCACCACTTGTGTTAGTAGTCATTTTAATGTACATATCTGCGCTATCGCTCTAAGGTCAAAACAAATCCACAGAAGATTGTCCACTTATAGTCCAATCGTTGTTGTAATTATTTCAGTATTTGCACGGTATAATCCATTGAATGCACTTTTCTTTAATATCGAATGTCTCACTTCATTCGATCGATTCGATAAGAAGGTGCGTTGAAGATCTCTATAGAACAAAGACAAATAAAATGGAACGAGCGATTAGATACTCGAAAATGCGTCAAGTACACACGCGATGCATACAAGAAATACGTTTTATCAAGTACGGTTGACCAATTAGTTGCAAATGGCTTCAAATTGGATATGTGACTAATCTTGACACGATTGTTCCATTATCTCGGTCACGATACGATATCGTTAATCGTGATCTCGCCGGTACATTCGGACGCGTCGATCCTTTTCTGCCCGAGACCCGAACCCTTTTTTCTTTGAATTTATTGAGATACGTGAATCGAGTTCCTTTGAAGTTCACCTCCGAAAAACGGATAATGATCGATAACGTCCGCTTATCGCCGAAATATTTGGTCACACGTGGCTATCGACAACTTTTCACCCGGTTCCAGCTGCATCAGTCTAACCAGTTATCCGTTGCTTCTCGTCCATGGACGTTGAGATGGTTCAGAAAATAGTCTTCCTATTCTGCGTCTTTTTCGCGAACGGTAAGTTGTTATTAACCTTGCGATATTATATCTGTGTACATATAATGCCAACAAATTTTCGGCCAAACACGATAATAGCTATCTGATCTTACTATTACTTCTTGGGTGTGAAATGTTATAACATATGTATAACATGAGGCGTCAAATTGGTTTGCTATAGAGTAAAAGAAAAAATAAATCCGAGAAAATAAGGAAAGAATTATGATTATTAAGTTTGGTCAACATTTTTCTTTATTAAGCATGGTAGAAGTGGAAGTAGAGTCTAATTGATTTAGAATTCTATAAATTTAAGAACCATTTCGATTAATTTCTATAATGAGGATAATACAGTGAATTTTTTTGGAAGTACAAGATTGTTCAATATAAATAATAATGGACCATGTTTAAAGAATAAATAGGGAATAGTATTTCAGGGTTAATAACGTTTGGAATAATCTTCAAGTTGTGTAGACAATTTCGTGTAAAAATTTTCTTGTTTCGTGCAGTTCATGGATTCGATAACGTGAAGTATGTGAACATCACGGAGTATCCTTATCACGTAAGTCAAAATATCGTTTATTGTTTGAACATTGTGATTAATCATGAAACGTGTTTGAGAAAATAGAGTTAGGACTTGTACTTGACTTAGATATTTTGATAGTGAGATGGAAAGATCATTTTTTCAGACTGCTCCAATCATTATCAAACCTAACCTCTTCAGGGATACTGGCACACGTGTGTACGTTTCTCAACAATTATTATATTCATTGCTATGAAATCATTGTAACGTTAACTCAAATTCGTCCCTGAAGAGCCTAATCTCATTCTGTATAAATTCATATTACACGGGAACATACCGTAATCCGTCGCGTGACTCAACATAACCTCAAATTGCACGCTTTGGCCCACGGTTCTTCGCCTACTGCAGGTGTCGATCGAGAAATACGGAAGTCATGTGTGCAGTGGGGCCTTGATGCACGAATCGTGGGTGATAACTGTGGCATCCTGCGTTTTTCTGTGAGTATTGGCATTCCACGGGACTTTTCACAAATTGCGACGAATAACACGACGTATTTGATTACAGCACGGACCCGTCCGTGGTAACCGTCAGAGTGCGCTCGTCGACACTTGATGCCGATGGAGATAAAGTGGAAGCTGGTAACATTTTAGTTCACGATGATTTCGACAAATACGTCCTACTAAATGATCTTGCTTTAATCAAGGTACGAGACACGTTGCAAGACGATACCATTATTCTCGATGACGAAAAAGTCAACAACGAAACTTTCGTGTTTTAAACGACGAGGTTAGGTTAAGGGGAAACCCTGGTGTAGACAGAAAAGAATCGACTGTTCTTTTTGCTTTAATCAAAAGCACAATATTCCCAGAGTATACTAAATTTTCAATTTAATCCTCAAAATATTAAGGATTCCACAATACACTTATTGCGTGCAAGTATGCGAGCACATTTTCCAAACTGGCGGGAAAAATATTTGAAAAATTAGATTTCTAATTCACTTTAAATTTAGCATACATGTACTACGACACATATACTACAAGGTGAACGTATAAAATAAAAAAAAATAATTTAAATAGTCATTTTATACATAAAGGGACGTAAAACTTTTGTGAAAAGTTCTACTTTTCCTTCAAAACTGCCACATTTCAAAAATTTTCGATTTTAAAATGTAAAGAAAAACATTCTTATGTTCCAATAGTTGCTCCATAAAACCCAATAATTTAGAAAGTGATAAAGTGAATGCTTCCTTCGAAAAAAATTCCCAAAGTACGCACATTTTCAACGTTCCACACTAGGATCCCCTTCTAAGCGAAACGTTAACCTAAAGCACAGTAAAGGTCGATTATGCGAATTTTGATTATATTATTAATCTCTCGATTAATTCGGATAATTGACGTTCCATTATGTACCTTGAACGAACGAGATAGAATACGAGTGCTTCAACTCACTCGTTGAAATATAACATTTTATTACTATATGTAAGAGTTGGAAGCATGTACACATTCTCGCGTAAAAAAAATTGGGAGAATGAAATTTAATATATTGGCGTTAATAAGCCGTCGATAAATTTTTTCGATACGATAAAAATTTGAGCATTGTCCGGTATCGTGGACCATAAACGTTTCGCATAACAGGCACATATATAGAGGGCATTTGTTCCAATCCCTTCCTCTAGCGAGAATTTTTGCCCGATGATTTCTTACCGAAATTTTGCAATATTTATCTCTCTATCGGCCATTTTGACAATTTTAAATCGAACTATCGGCGGTGCAGAAATATTAATAACTCGTTATAGAGAGGATTGCCAAACAGCAATGCACCAGTGGACGCGTGAAAAATTCGATAAATGTCTCGCAGTGATGTATCATTGGGAAGTTGGACTCGACGCGTGTCAATTGCGCGTATGATGTTAATTACTATAGAGATTACCGTCGAAACGCAGGAAATAAGTTTGCCAAAAAAGAAAAAAAGAAAAATCGTGAAATTTATGATTATACGCGAATCGTGTTAGGAAATATTTGAACGCGAGTCTCTGATTGTGTGATATTTGCATAGCTGAAGATTCCTGTTCAGTACGGAGAAAAATTGTTACCAATAGGACTTCCGCGAAAGGAGGACTACGAGCTCGATGATGGAACGACATGTTTCGTGACTGGATGGAGGCAGACTAAGGTAAGCGTCGTTTTCCACGTAATTAATAACTTAAAACTAGGGCCATTTTGGCAGAAACCTTACAAAGCGTAGACACTACTCATTAATTGTTCGGCTTTGTATTCGCGTGAAACTTGCGAGGTTATGTTCGTCTCTTCTTACGTTCGACGAACGGAACAGAACGGATAAAAATATTCGCGCCGATAACGTGGTAAAATACGGGCGAAACGCGATGTGTTTTCAGCATTGCATTGCGATGCAAAATCGTTGCGAACGGTCATTCGTTTTATGCCCGACGCTGATTATCTTTCCGTGTCATCGTGCGATCATTAAAACGCAAACTCGTTCACTAAATATTCACTCTCATCACGATATCTGATTCCATTTTAGACCTGATACGATATCAAGCGAATAGCGAAAAACAAACGTGTACACCCTTTATGCCGTGCAATTTTCAATTGCCGAATAAAGAAACATGCAACAACGTGGTTTCCAATTTCGTTAACGCCCGGACAAAACTGCGCGAACGCTGTTTCGCGATGTTTTTGAAAGGAACAAATCGAATAATATCCAACGATAGCATAAAGATATTTATTTTATGGAGGTCCTTATGTTTGAATATTAAAAAATAATAATAAATGTATATGTATATATGTGTGTGTTATACTACGATTTTTTGAATGTTTCTTTTAGATTTATAGGGATTAATAGGGAATTAATGGCTGACTGATGATTGTATGTATACGTCTAGTTCTATTTCGTTTATTCTTTAATTAAAAAACGTGAATTTCAATTTATTCATTGATATTTCAGATTTTGTTAATATAATAAAATTCCAAGCTGTGCTTTTCATAGTTAATACTACATAGCGATGCCAATATTTCAATTATTAGTACACGTAGATTTTAATTTGTTTATGGAAAACTGAAATTCACAGTCCCACAGTTATTCACCTTTAATTAATTGCTCTAGGCTCAACCCCCACTCCTTTCAGTATTCACATTAGCCATTTAAAATTCCCCGAAAATCCCCTAGGCACCGCCCGCAGGATCTCCGTTAAACTACACTTGCCTCCTATTGTAACCAATAATATCATCCATATAT
This sequence comes from Eufriesea mexicana, assembly GCF_001483705.2. Classification (NCBI taxonomy): domain Eukaryota; kingdom Metazoa; phylum Arthropoda; class Insecta; order Hymenoptera; family Apidae; genus Eufriesea; species Eufriesea mexicana. The sequence goes on along the minus strand of NW_016907953.1, from coordinate 765,749 downwards.
ATACATAATATTTATTATTAGAATATAATGTTTGGTTAAACACTTACGTAATTTACAAATATTACACACGTGATAATTTATTCATTCGCCAACTGCTCATTCGTATTAAATCGTACGTTACATTATACAAATTACTAGTAACAAGTCACAAGTCACAAATTACGCGACACACGTCCCAAATTATGAATCAGAAACCACACGATACTAGTCACACGTCAGAAGTCACAAGGTTCAAATCGTATAATACTAGCCACGCGTTAGAAGTCGCAAGTCCTAACTCATATGAAACTTGTCACATGTCACAAGTCACAAGTTACCCGAGACATGACATATGACACAATTTTCACGTCATAATTTACACGAGATATGTCACACGACGTACTTCACATGCCACACATGACACGACAAGTGACATACGCGAGCGGAGACACCACATTCCCATGTCCTTCCCCACTGTGCATCACACTAAGCTAGCATCATCCTTGCCCTAAACCTGCCGACAAATCTCAACATGCCATCGATCGCCAATTTTCAGCCTGGCCCGGCAGAATCTCAGCTCACGGTGACAGCTGTGCCACTGGTAAATCGAGACACCTGCAGTTTGACGATGCCCTGCTATGAACCGATCTTACAGAGGATGCTCTGCGCCGGTAACATGACCCAGGGGGTGGAGACGTGTCAGGTAAGATGGAGACAGGAGAACGTGGTCTGAAACCAGGTTCAAGAGAGTTGAAAGCGGTGAGAAGCCAGAGAGAAGAAGAGAGAACTCGCATGCGTTCGTGAGCCGCGACAACCCTGCGACACTTGAGCATCCTGAAGCGTCTGCTAAGGAGATCCCTCGACCTCGTCGACGCGCGACGCCACTCGACGATCCGCATTCGTGTGTCTCCTGGTCGAGTCCGTGTGCACGGCTATGCACGTGTTAGTCGCGCGACTGGTGGTGTCAGGCGCAACCGTTTCCGGGAACAATACAGGACTCGAGTCCCCAAAAACGCGGCATGAAACGCGTAGGCTGTGCATGTGGCACGTAAGTGAGAAGTTCCGCGAGTTGAAGGCTGGTTTGGCAGGTCGCGGCTGTAAGGAAGACGGATGACTCTGGTCATTGTGTGCCGTGCAATTAGGGGATCGGACAGGACGGTTGACTGTTTGGCATGGATGATCGAGTAGATGTTTCAGCCGTTCACTAGCTAAAGTGATTAACTCCAATTCAGAAATTTTCCCTAATTTTTGACGTCAGTGTACCGGTTCGATGCTTAACTTTCCATTTTCTAAATCAATTTTTGCTTCTCCTTTTCTGAAGTTGGTTGAAGATATTCCTCATGAAAGAGTTGGTCATTCAGGGGTAGTTAAGCTAACTGAATTAGGATCCTTTTTATACGATTCCCGCGCAAAAGATGGCGAAGAACATACCGTTAAATTTTGTAGAGACGGGTCGAATTGCATATTCGAAGGTTTTGAAGTTCCGACAATGAGTTAAAAAGTTGGAATAGTTTCATAGTCATACGGCGCAAGAGTTTGGGTAGCCATTGAAATGCAAATTTCCCCTCGTCTGTAAACTGTATTTCTCTTTTTGACATAGTGGCAGAGAATTCACGTTGGATATTAATGATTAGGACTCGCAATTTTTTGTACCTCTGTGAAACCGTGAATCGCACTTGTTGCAAATTACGTTTCTGAGTTAAGATTTTAAGTTCGCAATATATGAAAATTAGTAAATTTTAGTGTACCTAATTTTTAATGCAAGGCGTCATCATTCTGTTATCTAATTAATTACGTCCCATGGTGGCTAACCAATATTTCCAAAACTTAAACAACCATTCATCGGGCAACAACAAAAACCGCAGCCGAAATTTTAGAAACGTGGCTCCTTGCCGAACAATGATACGCGACACAACAATACCCGTTCACCGATCCCATATTATCCTTCGAATATTCAATGGCCATTGAAATTCCTTGGATCCCATCGGCATAGTTTATCGCTTATTAACACGCCATTCGTTCGTTAGATTCGCCAGAATTTGTCTTTGTCTCTGCCCTCGAACGACGAGGTTCGAGTCGAATTACGAATTTTCAATCGTAGAAGAATAAACGGAGACCACGAAAAAATTATTGTACTCGGGTGTTTTAATTAGCATTCGCGTGCTCTTACACTTGGCAGTGTATTTAAGCAGCAATTCGACGTTTGTCGGGACGCACACGCGACTGATTTGTATATTGGCATCGACTGCGTAGAGTCGAAAAAATGCAACGCACTTAATGTTGACGAGGCGTGAGATTAATGCGCAGATAAGTTTGGCCGGTAAATCAAGAGATGGCGCTCCGATCGACTCGCACGCGAACGGAATACGAAAAGGCTGGACGAGAGCGGATAATTGAGGATGGAAATTTATACGATCGATGATTAGCAGGTGAAACGAACGGCAAATACTCGGTACGCATTCAATCAAGGAATATCAGATAACTAAATTTAAGTTAAATAATCGTTGGTTCGTTTAGGATTCATGGCTTTGAAGCGCGTGGTCTGCTGTGTGCACACTGTCGCGAATGGTGTTTCAGCATTGTTAAAGAGGAAGAAGAATGCAGAATCGCGGAATGACGTAATTGCATATACATATTTCAGAACAAATGATATGTCGAATTGGGTGGTGTGTATCGTGTATTCCAATATTATCCAGGCCGTATTGTTTCTCGTAGTCAGAATTTTTGAATTTAATTTGTCTTCTACAATTCGAGCTAACCTCAAATTTCGATATATTGAAGATGTTGAATTATATTAAAATCATTCCATAACATCGAAGATTTTTGAGATTAAAATTGAAATATTTCTAGAATAATATTAGACAAACTATTAGATTTCTTTTCCTTTACATAAATGGCCATTGGCTATAATTGTTCTATCCTAACTAAAAAAGAAGAAAATAATAAAATAATAAGAGAAACATATAATAACGGATATACAATATATATAATAACGCTAGAATAACAGAAATACAAATATATAAAAATGACTTTAAAAACACGTAGACAGACGAGTTTTCAAAATATTTGTCGTCAGAGAGAGTAAATAAGACGTGCGTACCGTAGATGGCGCAACGGTCGCCGATAATCGGACTGTTTACATCGAATCGACCGATTACTTTCGATATCATTTTTCTGGAAGCACGAAACGAAATCATCGAATATGTACCAATCGGTGCTCAACGATCCAGGAAATATCGCGATAAAAATATGGTTTTTTCGCTCGTTTTCCTCCTTTGACGAATCCACGAAAATTCGCAAGTTCTTGAACACGCCCAATTAATCATAGACGCGATCAATGGTATCATTAACGCCGATATCTGACATTGCGTCCCATTTCTGACACAATCGTCGTGCTAACGGTTCGCCGATACGAGGCACAAAAGATGCGTCGCGTTATAAGCAACGTTTGAATACGGCTGGCTGAATAGGAACTGAACATTATTCGCCGAGCATAATAGAAAATTGTCATAAAGCGCGGGGATTCCTACACGTTCCATCGTTATAATAATAACAATAAAATTCACCGGGATGATACAAAGAGAAATATCTTTCGGTCGGTTCTCTACCGCCGATGAATTTTCTTCATTTTTTCGTTTTTCTCAACTTCCTTGCCCCTTTGCTTCCATTCGTTTACTGTTTCTTCTTTGGTTTAATTTCCAATTTTTGTTTCCTTTCCTCCATTTTCGAGACTTTATAGTCTTTCATGTTCCTTCACAGCTTTATTTATTTATTCTTTCCCTTTTGGTTAATCTCCATTCCGAATACAGATAAACTCATGGTGATCTCGAAATTCGATTTTTGAATGCAGGCTGGTTTGAAAAGGGGAGAAATTTATTGGAATTTTCATTTATTAATTGGATATTGTATAACGCGAGCAGATTTTCCAAAATCGACACTAGCAGGATTCCTTATCGATTTCGAAGGTTAATTCCAACAGTTCTTCCATACTCGTTCTTCAACAATTTTTAATTCTCGATTGAGATATTCAAATTTTCAACGAGTTAGTCGAGATTCTGATCGAAATAAGCTTTTCAATTATGGGAATTCTAATGCAGAAGAACTTACTTAAAGTATCTGAATATTTTATTTCGTTTATTCACTTTCGAGTACACTTTTATTACTGCTTTATTATTATTTACAAGCATTTCTATATTCTATCGATTTTCTATACGTTTCGAGTAAATTTTATTAATACTACAGTCGCCTAATAATTTAGATCAATCAGACCAAGCACATATAATTCTCTAATTACAATGACTCAGTATTCACCTTTCTTTATATTGTTTATAAATTCTCTAAAATACCTTCCTCCAAAGATCGTTTCTTTCGCTTCAAATTGTCGCACGGAAATTCAAATGAAAAATCGAGTAATTGAAAGTAGTTCGACTCAAACGGTAAACATCCCTGCTAAATTAATAGTCTCTAGTTCTATTTCAGTTAGACAGGAAGGTGCATAGAAGTCCAATAATCAGTTTCCGTTTGCTCCACGAAACGAATTTTCAAATCAGCAGTGCGTTTACGACTGCCGGTAAATCGGATGGGCAAAACATTTAATAGACGTAGATAGATAGATGGAAAGAGAGAGAGAGAGAAAGAGAGAATAGTGCTACAAGTAATCACTGAAACTGTCAACCCTTGTCTGCTTGCAGGGTGATCCAGGTGCTCCGCTGATGGAAGGCCAGACGCTGATTGGCGTTCTATCCTATGGATTAGGGTGCAAAACTATGGTACATCCTGGCGTATACACTCGTGTCAGCAGTTACCTGGCGTGGATCTCGGTGAATTCCGGTATCCACTATACATGAGATGATATTCGCGCAACTACAATGTCAACATTGCTAACCTTTACTAGGAACACACGGTTGGCTGAAGCTTCCTCGCTTTAAAAAGGACGAGGACGAGAAAGGGGGTCATATGTTCTTGTTCGTTCGTATTTCGCCACTGTAATGTCAAAGCTATGTCACACTATAAATTTGTCGAACGTTGCGAAAGGGCTTCATGCAAATACAAGGAGCCCAGTAACTACGTTTCGTCTTTTCTTTCCTCGCCGATGATTCCTTTTCCTTTATACTGCATGGTTTCGCTTCATTGGATAGAGCACGAGTCTTTATCAACAAAAGAGAAACCCTGTGAGATTCGGAGAAATTTTGAGAAATTCCTACGCCTTCTTTATCCTCGTTTCGAGAATGTATCTATCGTACATTGTGTAGAAAACAATAATTTCATTCGAATTTCGCAGAATTAGGATAGTGTACGTCCCGCCGAAAGCGCGGTAAATTCAAACTCGCGAATCGGGGAAGCAAAGCAACGAGACTATGATCGATCGTGGACCAAAGTAATTAGCGGTTTCAGCGAACACGCGTACCTTATAACGAATGCCAAATTCGGTCGATAAAACACAGAAATGCCCCAGCTGTCGGTTGCGACCTGACCCCACCACTGCGACTCGTTCATTAGCGGTCCGATAGCATTTTTATGCCGGGAACACGCGGTTAAATACCGGATACTTTCGATGAAAAATAACCGCCACGATTACAGGGCTACTTGTCAATGCCATCGTTAGAATTTGTACACGCCTCGTTATCGATCTCCCTGTGTTTGCTGCGTTTGAATAAACACACAGCGACGTAGGGCGACAGTAGCGCCATCTAGCCGATGTTTATCTTGTGGGGAGGCGCGGCGAATGGTATTGGCCGGTTATTAACGACCGTGCGGGGAATAAAATATTCAGGAAGAGAATTCTTTGACGAGCGCGGATAATTGTCAGGTTCCATTCGTGTACGATAATTGATCCGTGGAAAGGGGGACGAGCTACGGTGGGAAATGCCATTTATTAACAGATAATTATACCCATGATGCACAATAATGCTACAGGAGAAAATCTACCATAGTTTCGATGCATCGATGCACTCCGTGCTCGTGAAACGAGCTCGATTTCATATGCAAACAAAGATGGCGGCGGCGAGGCAAGGAGAACACGAATTGTTCCATAACTGCTGCCATAACGTTTCGTTCTTGCGACTAGGATGGGCATGGGACGTTCATAGACCGGTTTTCATGGTGATCCAACTTCGAAGAACCGTGACGCGTGTGTAAACGCCTGGGTAAGATGGCCGCGCGCAGCCGAAGCCCCACGATACGATTCCGATTAGTCTGTCGTGCTGCACTAATGGACCTCCGCTGTCACCCTGCGAAAATGATAATTTTATTCTAGGTTGCTGGAGAGAATAGAACGGGTCCTTAAAGTGTATGAAATGTTTACAACGATGTGGTTCATGTAACGAAGAGGTAATTTCAAGGTCGTGAGAATAAAGTTAGGAAGTAGTTACACATTTCTTATACATATGGAGCGTGGTGGCGCTAGTGAGTTCCGTGGAAAAACGCCTTAAGTTTATCACAGTGAGAAAGATTCAATGAAAATTGCATTTCTTTCGAATATTTGTGATTCACATGCCCCAAAATTGCTTTCTGGTTTTAGTAACATAATCTTTGGACTTTTTTCTCATGTATATGGATATGTATGTATATTAGTATTGTTTCAAATATTTTAGTTTATCGTGTTTGTACTGCTGATTGAAATTGGCTCATCTTAATGTTCAAATACTTTCGTACAGTAGTGTACATATGTATAGGATTGATATTAGTGTGTGTTAAGAGAAACGAAATGTGAGGTTAAGTTTTAAATTACTGACTTCCCATTGGGATATATTAATGATCTCCTTATTCTATTATCCTCAGATTTAATCTCATAATATCACCTTCTCCTAATCTGCGCTAGTCAAGATAGAATTTTCCTAAAATGAAACTAAATTATATTCCAGCAGCTTAAATTAAACTCTAACCTCTTATAATAATTATTATCGTACACAGATTCCATTATGATATAAAAATTGGGCACGAATTAGCGCAATAAATAAACCGTTTGGCATCGATGAATTGCTATAATAACGTAGCATGATACAGTACAATAACGAAAAATGAAACGAGGGCTAGAATGCATAGATACGGTGTAAAGACGAGAAGCCAGAGGAACAGTATAGAAGAGACATACATATGTACACAAGTACATACTCTGCTAGCTTCGCCTGACTTCACCTCTGATGGTCGCAAAGACCCTGCTTTTAGGTTCTCGATCTCGACGAATCCCTCAATTCGCTCTCTTTATCGTGCAATGCTAATCCAATTTACAGATGCTTTCAAACTTCGCATGCCCCACATCCACGTTTACATCAGACAAATCAGACCTATCTCAATATAACTAGCCAGACTATTCCTCAACAATTCCTCTCTTATCCCTATACACAACCTACGTGACCATGTATGTAACTGCCCAAGTTATTCAACGCCTTAAAGCGTTGAAATTCGATCAAAAGTGACATCTCACTTGAAATACCCATCATTCTGTCGCAATGGAAAAAATTGATCAAATAGCTATTTAAATTTACCGGGCTCTGATACCCGTGGTTGTCGCTATGTGGCAACTTGCACTGGAGTTTGTGCTTTCAGATCCGAGGACCATGGATAATTGACATTTTCCACCGAAAACGTGTGTCTAAAGACAAAAATACAATCAACAGAGTTGGCTGTGACGCCCGTGGAAACAGCCAGGTGGTAGCCTACGTTGGACATAGTAACAAAGAAATGAGTGTATAGCCTTAGACTAATACCTGTGACAGGGAAGACTATTTATGGCACAGAAAGTCTAGGTATTTCCTTAAAGACTGAAAATTAGAAATAAAACGCATGCGTAGGATATATAGCATGTGAGAGAATTGTGTGGAAGGCAGTTGTCATTGAGAGAGACTTCTGAGAAGGCAGTTGTACAGTGGCAGTCTTTGAGTGAGAGTTTTAAGAGTATCGTGAAGGATAGAGTTTGAGTAAACGAGTATCATCTTTTAATAAAGTTGCTATTGTTATTGAAGAAGCATCATTACTTCTCAAAACCTCCAAACCTTTGTTCACGCGAGATTTAACCAGAATTATTAACACCCTAAACTTCTCCATTTTACATTTGTACGTAAAATAACACTGATTAATGAAAGAGCAAAGTGCAATCAACACAGTCACAAATCTCAGCAGTAAGCTAGTAAGGTTAGCCTAGCCCACGAGGCAAACGTAGCCAATCTGACCGATCTAACGACGGCATTAAAAATGTATCAGTGGCACGCGATTAGCCGTGATTAACGAAAGCCATTACCTGACACGCATCCTTGCCGCCATCGTCCACGTAACCGGCGCAAATCATTCTTCGTGTGATCGGTCTGGTCAGGTATAATCGGGAGCACTGCGAGCTAGAAACAAGTGGCACCTGGACCTTACGCAACCGCGTGCTCAATGGACCATCGCGTCTCAGCACTCCCCAACCGGTAACCATCGCCTTACTACCGGCCGCATAATGATCGGCTACCGGTGCCAGCAGGATCGGCCTCACGCGCGAGCTGTACACCAGCGGCTTTTCCAGCTGAAATTGTACAATAATTGGTTTGAACGGTGTTGCCAACCGTGGCGAGAGTCTGTGCATTGCGGAATTGATTGTGAAATGGTAATTGAATTCTTCGGCTTTATTCCACGGGGAGCCCGTTAATAAATAAACCTCGTCGATCGGAGTTCGACTAGCCCTGCACCTAACCTCACTCACCGCGTCAGATTTCAGTTACTACGCTTCGTTCTCTCCAAACGGAGCGTGAAGTGGTTTCCACGCTGTTTTTGCGCGGATTGTAAAATCAAAATTTGCTCGCAAACATTTCTCGTCGTAACGTCTCATTCTCGTGTTAATTACGAGATCCATTTCGATGGAAGCACGTGTCGTTGCTTTGCATTGCTGACAGCTCCAGAAGATTAGCTTCTTGAGGGATTAGTCGAAGGATTGTAATTGGATGTTTCGAAATGAACCCGCCTAGGTGTTTATCTTTGAGATAAATTTAATGAACGTTTAATGGATCGTTGGAATTTTGTTTGTATATTACAGGTTTATTAACAGCACGATAGAAAAATCGGAGATTTTTCGTATAACAGCATACAACATGTAAAATAACGCAACTCAACCCTGCAGCGAGTTGCATGAAAGACAGGTGAAGAATACAGGGGGAATAAACTCACCCGTATCAAAGCGATGTCGTAATCTGCAATGCTCCTGTCGTACCTTTCGTGACGGATGATTTCTGCCGCGGTGGCTACGGTGGCGTTGTCGTCGCTGAGGTCAGAAGTGCCCACCTTGATCGAGAAGAATCGAACGAACGGGCTGGAAACGAAACGAATCGGAAGTACTCTCACTAACGTTGCACGGCTGTTTATACGTAACACAAGCGCGTATCGAGTAACGAGATCGATGGCGCTTGTTAACGAAAAGGGGAGAAACAGGAAAAGTGCGTACCTCTGGACACAGTGCGCGGCCGTGACGATCCATTCCTCGCTAATGACAGCGCCACCGCATACGTGCCGATTGTTAAATCGAAGGGACACCTACAAATTTTACCCGGCGTCTATGAAACTTGTGAGCGTGGAAGTATCGTGATTTGGAGAACGATTAAACGGGAATAAATATTTTTCGGGATGCCCGTGAAATTGTTGGTCCTCAGGAACCACCACCTCCTTGGGTTACCCAGGTGATGGCTAACCTATGACACCCTAATGTACATTATGACGTCCACGTAACAACTACAATATAATTCTGCACAGCTACTCCTTATAGAGAACTCGTGTGATTTGAAGTCTGAAGAAACACGGTCATTTAGGCTAGGTTATACTATTCTTCAGAAGTTAGACCGTAATGGTGTGTTTTACCTATTTTCTGTGGGATGACAGGAGGCTCGAGAAACTTAATCGCTTACACCACGATGACTCTAATCTATTGTGACTGGTGCGTGTCACTATTATGCACTTCATTTGTGACAAAAGCTATATTCAATCATGGTGTCTCAACCATTCGTAAAATTTGAAGAAACTCTAAAATTTTGGTGTAACTTCATTCAGTAAAATTAGATTAAAGTCGCAGTATAAGGAGTTAAGGAAGGGAAGTTTAGAGAAACTTGAGAGAGTCGATAGATAGACAGGTTGTTTCCTTCGGGTGAAATAAGTAGCCTAACTGGGAACTTTCGCTGGGTGCAGCGGTACTGGGATAGGTATCGGTTTTTAAAAGCTTGTTTTGGTGTGAAACGTGAACGAAACGTTTACGCTTGACAGATTTTCGCCAATTAATCTTCGCCAATTGCGGCAACAGTCGTTTAGAATACTTACCTGGTACGGATGATCATCGATACTCGCTGGCTGGCCTCCAACAATACGGCTCTCGTCAACTGGAAGAATCAATAGTTGAATTCGCGTTTTCACCTGCATGCTCGTTGGAAAATTACTAATTAAAGCGCGACAGATTGCTCGATGGATTTCGACCGGGATTTAATGACCTCCCTTAGATCGAGAACTATCGAATAATCGTGGATGAGACGATTACACTCGGCTGAAAAAGCCCGGCTGCTTAGCAGTCTCGATTTAATAAAAATTGAGAATTGAACGAACTGTGGAGAGAATGAAAAATAACGGGTTAAATGCAAGTGGAAAATTCATTTAATAAATAAATCAAGCAAATCAACCACCAGTGGGTGGTATAAAATTTGACAGGAAATTAGGAAACCAATTGATTTTGGCGGATTATTAATGTTTGATATAAAATATCGTTTAAATTTATTTATGTGTAAAATTTAATAGCGACTGACAGATTAGTATAAGAAAGTGTTATCAAATTTCATCAATTGCGTTAGGTTAGGTTAGATTAGGTAATCGTCAATTGGGTTGCGAATTTGTTTTGTTTAAATAATTTATTTCGCGAGTAGTGAAACATTTAATCACGAGTAATTAGTACGAACAAAATTCACCAAATTTCACGAACTGGGTTACAAATTTTTTGAGTTTAGATCATTTATTTCCCGAGTACTGTAAAATTCAATCGCGAGTTTTCAATTTGTACGAATAAAACAAACGAAATTTCATCAACTGGGTTAGGAACTTTTATTATGTAAATAGAGGACAAAGTATATTTATTAATTTATTTCGCGAATAACAAAGAATTCAATGGCGAGCAATAAATTAATACAATATTCGATTGCTGGCAAATTTAATCAACAGGGTTGCGAATTTTCCTTCCGGTTAAATAATTTCTTTCGCGCGCAAGAGAAAATTCAATCGCAAGTAATTAATTAGTGCAAATAAAATTTACCACCAAGTTTCGTCAACTGGGTTACGAATTTTGTTTGCTTAAATAAAGGACAAAATATGTGTACTAACTTGTTCCGTGAATAAAAACGAGAGAAGCATAAAACACGTAAAAGGTACGAGATTTAATGATATTTTCTGTCTTAAATAATTCAAGCGTGTTTTTGTCGTATTACGACGCTGTATAGAGGCCAATCGTACGTACGATCCGTTAAATACGTCTGCGAGTACGCGAGCGAAACGAGCTGCAACAACAGCAGCGACGTATACATGGCGGGAACTTGACGAAAGAACTACCTGCCCGCCATCAGGCTCGCCCTTCTTTTATTTCGATATTCGGGTTAATTGTCGTTCGTATCAATTTACCCGAACACGAGAAAAATTTCCGATCCACGAAAGTCTCGGACTGTCGACCTAGATTCCGCGTCGATTACGTAAAAGCAGCGAGACTAAAATAAAATTTCAACGCCGTGAACGCGCGATAACATCATTCCTTTTGGTACGAACCAATTAACCCAAGTTTTTTCCTGTTTCCATCAAAACCACCGTAACGAGCAGAAGAAACGGGAGAAAAGGACGTATGTGTCATCGAGGTGAACAGCAAGAGTTTCACGGTTACCTTTAATGGGTTATTTGTTAACGCCAAAGAATGATCAATAATTTCTGTAGCGGAGTGTTGCGTGTTTGTTTCCGGTGTCACAAAACTGGCACGAACAGTGGTAGGTGCCGAAGCTTAAGAAAAAGTAATTTCACACAATATCATCATTTTTTATACAAGATGTGACTGCTGAAATTGGATATTTTTGCTTCACGAATTTGGAAAATATGAAATACCAGAATTAATTTAATGTAATATTTTAATTTAATTAAAAAATAATTGATATTATATTTTAATATAATACAGTTTTAATATAATAAATTTTAATATAACATAATATTAAACATAAATATAATATTAAAATATTAAATCTATTGATATTACATTTTATACGTTAAAATATATTAAATTAATTCTCCCATAATGGCAGTATTAAATTCACTCATTTGTAACTGGCAGCAAAGGATTTAAACTAACCTAAGAAAAAATATTGAAATAATTCACAAAATAAATACTACACTCCCCTCACTCATCGAATCCTAACCTAACCTAGTAACGAATAAACTACACTTTCCTCGAGCCGAGTCTCTGAAATCTCAAAGACGGATTTAATAATTGACGAAAAAGTTACAAATGCACGATATTACCCCAGTACCATCGTGCCACAAGAGCAAAGCGATCTATACACGTAGACAGGTGAAAGAATAATACTCGAGAGCCATCTGACTTGCGACGTGACAGGGAACAACAGCGATCCGACTCTCGTTTAAGGATCTTGCTTCTCGGCAACCGGTCCTCGAGATGAGAGGAAAAACTGGAAATACGGGGAACGTATCGAATAATCATTAGGCGAGCTGGCTGCACGCGATGCAGAAACCGTCGGATCGGCAGGCAACGACAGACTGTTGTTCGGAGGATATCGATTGCCCGTGGAGCGTAATGCCCGTTGCATTAGTATGCCGGATCTGACATGATTCTTACGAACGCGCAACCGGCCCCAGCAAACTCACCGTTGGAATTGTGGGCTCTCTGGCTCTCTTTACGAGCCGAAGACGCCGATCAACGCTGGCACGTACAATGGCGACGCTCGTTTCTGCCGCCCTTTACGAGTCAGCCACCTGTGCAAAGCTGCAAAATCGTTTGTGCAATGGCACAGCGACGGAGAGGCCCGAAGCACGTCCGAGGCGGCAGTAAAATTAATAATTCTCGATAACGAATGACCGTCTGTCGCAGATCGGAGAAGGTGAGAATGGGTAACTTCCGCTCACGATATTTGCAAAAGGGTAAGGCTTTACATTAGTAGCTTTTCAGGTGGTTCTTTAGTATAGAACAGGTAGTTCTTTCATTCCGATCTTCCGCTGGGAGCTTCGCCTCTCGCTGCGTAGATGGCGCGGCGAACGCGGCGCACTTCGCATGGAGTCGTGCGTACGCTCTTAGAAATCAGGAACCATTGTTCGTGGAAAATACTGTGGGTAACGTCTGAAGGGAAATGGATTGGAAATATTGGTGTATCGAGTGCGATGATGGTTGTGATACGATCATGCTTTTATTCCTAATTCGTTTGCGAATTATTCGAGTTTAGTTGTTTACTTGATTTCGATTTTTTTTTTTTAGGTTAGGAATGAGAAATAAGCAGTGATTTTAGTTGATGTATACAGTGTATTATGTACGTATGTACATTGTTGGAGATGGAATTATGTATGGTATGCTGAAACGTTTGCACGAAGTTAATATTATGTTAATATAATAATATTGTTAAAGATATATATGTTTTGTATAATTTATCCAGTTGTCTGATCTCAACTTTCGAAATTATTTAATGCATCGCTCGTTATGAAAGTCATGGTATATGTTTGCAACAGTGTGGATTAGCAACAATGTATCGTGAGTGAAAGTTATGCTAAAATTGGAATGTTCAACGTGAATTCAAGAATAAAATAGTAAAACTTGGACGTACAATATATATATCGAAACTTTGAACGCTTCAAACATTTATTCTATTCCAATTGTTAAAGTGGAATAATTTCCGGCTTTGAGAATGTTATATTACGTATATCAATAAAAGATATTCACGCGTATATTTTTCTTAAAACTTTTACAATGAATTTATTTGATATATTCAATATTATACGAATCGAATTTTTTGAAATTGTATTCGAAGCTTTTCTACGTTTCATGATGCATTTTAAATAGTGCGAATGTTCTGCCTTGGCTTTTAAAGCGGATTAATGCTACACGATGACAACGGTGTACAGTATTTATAATTGCCATTAAAAAGTGCATTTTGTAAATGCCGAAATTAAAATTTTTTTCTAGCAGTCAATCACACTTCGAATTCGTTAGGCACTTCTTTTTCCAAAAACATTTCTTCTCTAATTTCAACTTTCACATAACATCATTTTTACTGCCTTTACAGTTCACTCGATAAAATCCAGAATTTAAATTTCGCAACTGTCATGGTCCGCATGTACGCGAATTATGGATTGACTTGATTGGGTTAGGGCAAAAAAACGCCGCGTTATTTCTGCTAAGGCAACGGTCACCCGTACGACTAAAGATTTCCCGTTAAACGAGCGGCAGTGTTTCGCAAAGGCATCCGTGGAGAATCGATTATCGGCGGCGCGAGGCTTTTATTACCGCTTCCGGTTCGACCGCCATCGAGATAATGTTGTAAGCGCTCATCGATACGGTTCGACGGCACTTAAAATTGCGCAGCCCTTTCAGGAAAATTAACAGTATCGCGGTGTCGGGTGCGGTTGCTCCGATCGGATGGAAAGTAAACTGCTTAATCATTGTATCTTGTGATGCAAGGAGCATTAATTGTCCCAGAACGATCGCTGGATAGTTCCAAGCCGTAATTGATTGGCGCTGCGAGCGCCTCTCGCGGCCCATCCACGTAGTGCCATACTTAACCTCTCTATATCTGATATAGGATATACATAATAAGATACATACGATATGTATGACATTTTATATCTGAGTAATATGATATATGCGATATAATATGATGTGCTATATATGATTAATGTGATATGTATGGTATGATATATATGATTAAATAAATAAATTGAAATAAACACAATTAGAGATGATAATAATTCAAATATAATAATAAATATAATTGAACTCAAACTTAGTATTGAAAAAATTCTAAATAAATAAATTAAGAAAGATAATAAATATTTTATATACGGTATATACGATATGCTGCATGTGACCAATATGATATATACAATATGTATGATATATTTGACAGACTCTATATTATAAGAAAATTAGGCAAAAAATTTTACAGCGAGATTACATTGACACATTTATATACTTTCTCCAAGATTAAATTTATTGCTCGCTGTGAGAAGAGAGGATGAAAAAGATATAGGAAATCTCGATGTTAGTAATCCATACGCTGGAAGATATAGATGTTGATATATAGATTTTCAGTTGTATACTTTGATTCATTGCAGCGAACGCTGGTATCTCTGAATCAGTACCTCTGAAAGTATGCTGCAATATCTGAGCCAGTTTTTATTTTATTACTGATGATGTGCAGGAAGATATAAAAATTTGAGATTGGATTAAAGTTCTTGATGTTAGTCGCATATTGCTACGAACTAAGAAATTCTTCTTCATCCGATTTTGATGAAGCACAGCATTCGAGATGAAGCGATCTTCTTTGAGACTTCCTAGATTTATTATGTAATAACGTTATTGGATCCAACTGGCAATTAGCCCTCATCCAAATTTAATCTAATTTAAATGTACCATAACCTAGTCCAACGTATTCAGTATACATCTGCCTCCTTGAAATTTATATTATTTCCAGAAGTATGCCACTTATGTCTGTTACCCAATTTAAACTGAATTTGAGTTTCAGCAAAGTATACGAGAAATTGACCTAAATTATAATATACAACAGTTCTGAAATGTACCAGGCCACGTATCTTCAGAACATATTAATTGTCAAAGCTGAGATTTCATATATATCTATCATCACAAGTATCATTAGTGCCATTTAGGTGCAAAATCAACAATGTCTATACTATCTCAGCTTCTCAAGCGAAACTCTCACGCTGACCAACTCAAACATATAATATTTTATCTTCAAACGACCACCTATTAACTCTAAACTAAAAATTGATGACGTATAATCATCTGATATTAGTTAGAGGGTCGTTTCGAGCACGAATCGAGTTGACCCAAATGGACCGAACGGTTTATGAAGGCAAAGGGACGGGATTCTCGATCTCAGAGTGCTTTATGGTACCCCTTGCAGAGGTCGTGATAGTCGGATGAGTCTATTTTTTGCTTCAGACAAGGATCGACCACACCCACGGCCAATTCGCCATCACGTCGAGAAGTTTCCGGAAATAGCAACTAACCGACGTCGAAATTTCGGTTAACGCGTTTTAAAATCCGACCCGGTGGCCACGTTCGCGAAGTTAACGTGAGAATTAAGCTTAATGGCGGAGAATGGACGAGCGAACGGTTTTCGGATGGTTACGCTTCCGAGTGAAAAGTGTGCCTCGAACGAGATTACTTGATTGCACGATGGTACGTTGATTGTTGGAACAGGAAGCAATTATGTCAGCGAAGAGTTTGCTGCGACGCTAATTGTTTCAAATTTTTCGTTAAAAAGTTCACGTTGATGAGAAATATTCGAGGCTCGAGCAGGTTCTCGCGAACGCACCTGTTTCTCATGTTTTAATATCACTCAAAATTCGCAGTATGATCCTCGGCTTGGGGCTATAATATCGTCCCTGTTTCCGTTGGTAATTAATTCTCATTATTTTTCCTCGTTTTCATATCTCTTCACAGGTCTATGTGACAACCATAGTAAAGAAGAGGAGTCGTAACAGATATATATAATTAGCCACAATACCCTATGTTTCAGAAAACATAGCAGAGTCTTAGATTGGGACACATGCTTGTTTGGTGATTTGCTTATTGAGAAATTTAAATAATTAAAATGAGAATAAAATATTTTTTCGACAGTCTAATTTACATTTAATCTGACCCAAATCATCCAGTAGACCAGTTGCCTTCGTGGACGTACCTACTCCTCACTGATAGTAACTATGTCTCAACAAACGATCTGCAAAAGAGACGAGAATTTGATTAATTATGTTTTGCTAATACAGCACTAGAAAATAGAGCATATGCACCTTCTTCATTGGTCGAAGTACGTGTATCACAGTCAACACATTTGTGACGAATTTCTCTGAGGATTAGGCACCAGATATGTAACCCTTTTATCACTGTGACGTGGTTCATCTTCCGAGTAACGCATAGTTGGTGACGATGAACCATCTACCAAAGCAACTCACTAGACAGTTCGGAAAACTGGTCTAAACTGGTCTACCCTAAGTTTCGATATATCCTAGTTGAGTATATTGCTGGATGCATGTCCTACCATAAGAAGAATTTAACACTAGATATCACCAAATCAGACAGAACTAGCTTCGAATCTTTCATTTTCAATGGCATTAGCGTTGTTTCGATTAATATAGGAATATAATTGTGCGTGACTATTAATTTCCAAAGTAGTACGTTAATTATCATTCTTTATGTACACTACGTTCAGGTACACATGACAGGTTTACAGTTCTACTGTTAGAACAGTTGGAGTAATTCAAGAAATTTTGCATGCTTAATTTCCTATTCGTGAAAGGATACTGTTCTGTGAGAAAAATACATCGAATAAAGAAATCGGAACTCCAATGTGCTACTTTATATCAGCCCTCTCATCTCAGCTGAAGTCTATCTGTCCAAGATCGAACTGTATCTATTAACCCCAACTCCCAATCTCTGGAACTTTAACTCTATTAATAACCAAGTTTGTTCCGACCAGTTCTAATCCTCTTCTTCTCGTAACACGGAGAAACACTCCGTTTCGAAGCTTCACCGTAGGAATCAGAACCGTCAAACTCCTCCAGCAGCTTACAGACTCAGAGGAACGAAACAGACAGAGTCGCTGCATTTTTCGACTCCATGGGTCATTCGAATTGCACGGTTCTGGGAATTGCTCGAAACTCGGTAAATTTCGGGACCTGGTCGGATTTACTTTCAATTTGGCTGAAATTTCGAGTGTTTGCAAACCAGCAGCAAAATCACGCAAACGCTGGCAAAGGAAGTCCCTTCAATATTGAATGTTCCCGCATCCATGCAGGAAGTCTGCTAGATAAGCCTCGCTGATGAGTCCACCTGGTCCACTCAACTTTTTTCATTTTCTTATCTTTTCCATTCCCCTGTTTCCAATGACACGATTAAAGTCGAAAAATCCCAAAAAATATTTCGATTTCCCTCGACGTGTGAAGAATATTCGAAACTTGTTCAACGCGATCGCAACAATAATCAAAAGCAAATAAGATTTTCATTTGTCAAGATCATGTCGTTTATTTTCGTGCTTTCAAAATCTGAAGAGAAACCAATCGTTTTTCTATCGAAAAACGATTTTAGAATAATCCCATGACAGAAATCGTTTTATTTATTTTCTGCACTTCCAATGTTCTCAAAATTTGAAAAAAATTGACTCGTTTTCCATTGGAAAATGATACTCGAATAATTATCTTACACTTTGTTTATTTCTATACAAAGTTTGAGGAAAATAAAGTTTTATTTGATCAACAATCGAAATATTGGAAATTGTACTTTCTTCGAGATTTAAACTGATAAAATGTTTCTTTGCATAGGGTGACTACAGATAATCTGAATGGCGAAAAGAGTATTGTGAGCAGTACTCTTGAAAAATGATGGTCGTTTGAGGAATTTGTTAAACTTTAGACACAACGTTAAAAAATCCAGTAATTACAGGAGTTAAATTTAATCAGTGTTTGTGAAAGCTATTTTTGTTTTATTTTATATTGTTTTGTTTTATTCCTATTATTTGTTTTAATTAAGAAAAAATTATCTCTGTTTGACTAAAATTATTAATATTTCCTTATTATATTATATTTCATTATATTACATTTTATGATACATGCTATTCTATTTAGTAATTTTAAATACTCCCTCTCGTTTCTTCATTTCACATTATTAATGAAATCAAGGAGTGACATGGACGTTTTCGTAGGATTTCGCGTTGAATAAAAAGGATTTATTATGCTACATTTGTAAATATAAGCTCTTAAGATCGTTACACGAAAAGGGATATTACCCGTATATTTTTCCACGATGGGAAAGATTTATGTGCACGAGAAGAAGTGCATGCCGTTTTTCCGTTTCAGCCAGCGCAACGAACACTCTGGCCGAACGGCGAAGAAAAATAAATCTCCCCGTAATATAGTGTTCGCCGTGGGACATTAATTCTACACGCCTGCCGTCATCTTTATCCAATCTCGTACAGCGGACACTCGCGTGTACACTCCGGGATAGTTAGGCTTCGCGCATTCGTAGCCCCAGGACACGATGCCAATTTGGATGTTGTTGTACACAAGCGGACCTCCCGAGTCGCCCTGCGATACATGGAAACAAGTCTTTCAGTTTGTGATACGTGCAAAGGTGGATGCTGAGGTAGTATACATATTATTCTTTTCTTCGTACAGAATGGTCGTAGTATAAAATCGAAACGGAAACTTGGTTTCGTCTGGAACTTAGACTGAAAATTAAATGGTACTAAAAATAATTGTAGATATGACCATTGTGTACAAAGGGTATTTGTAAAACTATACTTTCATAGGGTTTCCACCTTGGGAAGAGGTACTTTATAGGCAAAGAATACTGGCACACAGAAGTTTCATTAAGGTTAGATTGTGGATGGATTCAAAACATCTTAAAAATTATAACTAAATTGAAATTCGCTTATTTCGGCTTATTTCAATATTTCAGAATGCTGTGAAGAAAATCCTGCTGTGAATATAGTATACGAGTGTCAAAAGTATGCTACTAAAGGATGTAGTATACAATACTTCTGCAGTATATAAGTAATGATGAAAAGCAATTGTTGTTTCACTATCCTTAAATAATTGGACGAGACTTTGTTGTGTTAAACATTCTTGAATTTGTTTCCTTGGAATATGAAAGGTCTGAGATTCAATCGTTGAAAGCACTCTATCTAAATGATCTAGAAAATAGAATAAGCGTCTTTAGAGCTAACGGAGGCAACAGTGGTTTTTGGTACATTGAACGTCGACTGGTAGTTGCGCGCTAGGGCGGTAGAGGCGCTGCGTTGTTACGGCGCTGGAGGAAGTCTGAGAGGTTCAGCTCGAGCGTAACAAATGTTGAGTGTGCATGGGAACCCATACAACTTGGTAGGTAATGTTAGGCTATTCTGATAATAAAAAGACTCAGGAATAGATCGATTAAGAATGTGATTGGTGGTTAAATCAAATGAACTGACTAAAAGGCAACAAGATATCATTTATTCGTCTGTTATCCTACCATGAAAATCACGATAGAAGGCGATAAGAGGCTCCTCCATAAGATATCACATCTCGAGATAATTTTGGGTCACTCGATTTTCGGTATCACTCGATCATGGTTGGATATGTGTCGTATTTGACATTCATTTCAAACGCTTCTGTTTATCACATCGTTATCGCGCTTTTCACGGGAAAAATTCGTATCTTAGGTCACGTATGATATAAACTGACAATTATGTAACCCTAAGCCTTAAATTTGATACTCCGAAAATATAAGTACGACAGACCCAGAAATATTTGATTGATTATATGTCGCAACGAGAGATAATGATAATCTATATATTTTTTAAATTGATTTGTCCTGGTGTAAACCAAGACAGAAGTAAACCCTGGTTTACGCTGAACAATTTTTAACCAGAGAATCAAATCCTCCAAATGAAACGTTTATACTAAGGCCCTATTATCATCCAAAAAATAACGTGCTGCCTTCTAGCGATAAATAAACCTACCTGTAAATGCAACTATACCAGTTACCTATCATGTACGATTTTTTAGAACATACATAATTAATTAATAATAGAAACATCCAAGTCACAGATCCGAAACAAAATTGATGAGCTACTTTAGTACAACTGAACAGTTCGACTCGAATCAAACATTACGGTAACATTTTGGAAATTGGCCACCTGCTATCTTCCTACCAGTTCTTCGAATACGAGTCTTATTTACCTACGAGTGTTTCCACAACCCGTTCCTATCTCGCTCGTGCTGCTGCTATGTGAAAAGAGACACTTGGAATCTAGAAGATCTAGCTTCTCATCAGCTAATTTCCAAGGTACCACTAATAATGTAAACAGAGCTTTAGCGTCTGCTGAATTCCTCGTGAAATCCCCAACGATTCTCTGATTTAAGTTCTTTGGAATCTTAGTCAGGTCCTAGGCAATAGTCAGTCAGTTCATAATCAGCCCTTATAGTACTTAGTCAAGAAGGAAACTTACTGCACAGGTGTCCTTGGAGCTAGTCAACTCCCCGGCGCAGAGCATGTTTTCCGTGACAGCCCAGCCGATGGTTCCAAAGATCTTCTGGCACTTGTTCTGGTCAACGATAGGCACTTTTAAAGCCTGCAGATTGGGCGACATTGGGCCGCTCTCCTACAAGTAATAGAATATTAGCCTGTTCGTCGCTACTATTTCGGCGCATACAGCGTCTGTGAAGCGCAAAAGCTCGCCGTGACGGAATATTTGCCGTGACGGGCGAACATTGTCGACCGATCGGCAAACAAACCTTAATGTTTGCACGAGTTCGCACAGCTAGGTAATCAGTCTCGGCGAACATTACCGTTGACCGAGGTATCGAGCCACCGCGTCAAACACGGATTTATCGTGCGCAACAGCTGTCTGCACGGTATACGTATAGGACGGAATGGATAGTCAAAAACTTACCGACAAAAGGCCCCATCCTAGCACTATCGCATTTGTGCCTGACGCCACGGAGGTTGTGGGTGATGCCAAGGTGATAGGTCTAGTCGTCGCGGTTATGGGGATGGGCTTTGTCAGCTGTAAATGAGTACTGCGATTATGTCGAGAAGCAAAATGTCACATACTTGACGGTATAACTGAATAGAGACCAATGTCAGGAAGCAGAGCGTTGTACACTTGAGGTATACTAAAGAAGACTCTAATCAGAAAACAGGACATTGTATATTTGACGTATGCTTATGGAGACTATAGTTAGAAATCAAACTTCAAGCATACTTGATGTATGCTGAAGAAGACTATAGTCAGAAAGCAGAAAGTTATATACTCTGCTATACACTGAAGAAGAGTATAGGCATTTAACTACATGTAGACAGCTCAGAAATTTGACCGCCTGGGGTAAGCACGTGGACAAGAAAGTGACTCTGATCGTTCTATCTTTGTCGCCACCTTCGATATTTTTGAAATCTACACTTTTAGGATAGTGTGAAATAGGTTATACTGACACTCTTTTCACATTGTGTTAAATGTTATGAATAATATTGATTCCAATACTAAGACTATTGGATTATAGCATTTGGTTTTGACTATGTCGTTTCCTGTCTTCGTCAAATAATACGATGAAAGTTTATTTGTAGATTTCTTATTTTTAGTCAACAACGGAAATTAAGATGATCTATTTTTGTCAATAAAAATAGAAAATTTTTATATTACACTATTCTATTACATTGTGACTAATCAGATACAAATTGCTTCTACTATAAAAATGAACATGAAGACTCAGAGTACAGTATTTATATTATCTTAAAAGTGACTATAGTTAACTCAACGTTAAATGCTCGCTCGGTAATGTGAGTGATCATAGCTACTCAACGTCGAGTGGTCGCTCTATACTAAACATGTTTACGACCATCTCATGTCGAGTGCTCTTTCTATATAAAAAATGATTGGCTAAAGTCACTTGTCGTAGAATGCTTGTTCTATTTTCAAAATTTCTGTAGTTATCTGCCGACATTTTAGTTGCGATTAAATTTCAGTTCGCAGACTTATGCAAATTCTATCATTCTCGCAATAGCATTCGTAAATTTTTGCACTTATTTATGACTTACTACCTGTTGCCTCTGCTAAAGTAATCTAAACCACATTGATCTACATATTTTGCTAGTACGTATTCAAGCTAATTGCAAAGGATTACGTGAATTTCTGGAAACATGATAAGATAAGAGGAATATGCAAATTTGAGAAGCGGATTAGTCGAATTAGCTATAATTTAAAAAGTAGAGATAGTTCAATTGATAAGATAATTTTGGACTAATTTGTTTTTGCATAGATACGTGAATGTTCACTATACGCTCTTCGCATGTGTGGTAAGTAGAATGTATTTATGTAAATCGAAATAAAAGAAATGTAACTTATAGTAGAAATTTGAAACAGAATTTTGGAAAAATTAGAATCACATCCAAGGCACATATATAATTGTGATTGTAAATATTATAATTGTCTTGATGTAAAAATATTTTCGTTCCTGCTTAATTATTATCTTTTATACCACCAATTATCGAATTAAAAGATTCGAATGATAAATAAGATTCAAAAATCAAAAGCATTATCTAATTAGAATCAATTAATTTATCACGTGACAGACACACAGAAATTGATACGAATAAGCGTAACTTATCTTATCCTTGTTAATGTTCTTAGAATTACGAATGAAATCAAAGTAATTGGTACTAGTACCTATATTCAAAACTTTTTAAGTGTACAATTGATTCAAGATTGGATTATTTCAAATTAAAATCATGAACATTTCCTTCCTCCTCAAAAAGAAGTAGAAAATTTATAAGAAATATCGAAAAAATTTATAAAACCCTGACAAGATAATTTTATTCAAAACGCTTTAAGAGAAAAACAAAATTTAATTCTAAACTCTCCTAGAAACTAAATAATATATCAAAATCATACCAAAAGCATTAATAAAGCAAGTACACAAATCTAAAAAATTTTCAATTTCGAAAGAGACTAGGAAATATCACACTTATTTCCAAATAAAATCATATTGCAAGAAAAATAGAAAAGAAAAATTAATTCTAAATCATATTAAAAACCAAGATTAGTTAATAAAAATTTGAAAAGGATCCCCATGCCCTTCCACTCCCAGGAAGTACATAACCCTAAACTCTTCAAATTCGAAAGAACCTAAAAAGAAGATATCACAGTTATCCTCCATTAAAATCACAGAAAATTACACGCTAAGGACCAAGACCACCCGAATAAAAATCGGAAAACACCCTATCCCCTCCTACTTCCGCTCCAAAGAATGAAATAAATAAAAAATCTCAGAAGCACGTACCTTTATCAAAGCGACGTCATAGTTATATGTGCTACTAGAATACTGCCAGGGCCATATTACTTGAGCGATGTCATTGATCAGCGTGCCATCTTTGCTGCAATAAGTGCTGCCCACGCGGACTTGAACTACATTAGGTGTCATCCTGCAAGGTAATCGCGATTAGTCGTCTGAATTTTGTTTCGTCGTTGTTTATACGTCATGAATATCGCGACTCTAATTAATAGATCGTGCAATTAGCTTGTTGATTCTTTCCGTAACTCCATCTATACGAACCCATAAACACAATGCGCCGCCGTTAGCACCCAGGTCTGGCTGATCAAGGAGCCTCCACATTGCATTTTCCCACTGACGTGAATAGCCACCTATTACACAGAACCGTTTATTACACCGGTCAGATCATATCGGTCGTATGTTCTCAAGTATAAAGTCGTAAATATTATAAATTTCATAGAAATATATATTTCATAGCTTCATTTATAAATTAATTGTGTATCACGTGTGTCTGTAGAGATAAGTATACAAGAAATGTTTGTAACCTAGAGTTAGAGTCGGCTAAGGTCATGATTAATTCACCTGGTACGGATAGTTGTTGATAGACGCGTTGTTTCCCCCAATGATCTTCGGGGCGAAACTTTGCACATGCAGGACTGCACAGAGCAACAGCAGCGTCCGCCACATGGTTCCCGGTAAAAGTCTAGCGACTCACTGTCTATGCTTTGAAATCAGAGCAGTCCAAGTTCATCGCGGAAACTGATAAGACGATGGGTTTGATATCGACATTAAAATACACTGATTGCGTTCGCCAGACGAAGTAGTCACGTGAGCGTCACTTTCCTCGCTCTTCATCCTCACCTTATCTCTTTGACACCGCCGGGCCACCAACTTTCCAATAGGTCTCGGTCTACGACGTGTCTCACGTTGATTGGTCGTAATGAAATTTTCCTCTCGCGTTGCCTCTCGATAGTCTGCCTCATAGGCCGAATGTTTAGCAAGCTTGACGGCGCGAACTTGTGCCCTCTATTTCCGACACGGGGAAACTCCGAGTAAGACAAGAGGAGCGGGAGTTCGGGAAATGGGGGGAAGCAAAGCTGCGAGTTCTGAGAGAAAACGGGCAGAAAGAGGGAATTAATTAGTTCTCGAGCGGAAGTGAATATTAGTTTTCGAGAAATCGTCTTAATCATGCGATACGATTACGGTAGATACTTTTCTCGGTGTAGGTCGGCCAGACTTATGGAGTATTCCAGATACTAGACATTATCTGGAGATATTCCAGATAAATTGCTTATATTGCATGATGTTTATGTAACGTTCCGTTGGATTCCTTGAAATTAATATCGTTGATTGGTTTATCTTGATCTTGAACATTGCACCTTTTCATATCGGTTCGAATGTTACAGCGATTGCAATGGATACAGAAAATCAGAAAGGAAATCGAAGACTATTGTCTGAACGCATAGTTGTACTTGATAATGCAGCGAAGATAATTACACATGTTAGTCGCTCCTTTTTTTTCTCGATATATTTAATAGCCATAGTTAACATTAACTATTGATGTGTTCTTAATTTATCTATTACTAGTTGGGCCTGAGTTTCACAATTTGCACAAAAATTTCAGATTTCAGTAATATTGGTATCGATATGCTCAATCACTATTCGACTAAATGCTCCTCCCCTTGCTCTTGCTCTAAAATTTTATTATTATTGCTGATATTAGTATCATTAATATCACAGTGTTAAATTTGAAGGCTTTTATGTCTTTCGATTTACAAATGATTCGTCTAACCTCAAAACTGTTGACACAGGTAACCTCGAATTCAAACCAATTTCGTCAAAATCATTAAATAAATAATAAACAAAACTTTAATCGTTTTATCGACCTATGGCAATATTCTTATATTCAACACTTTTAACACGAGAATTGCCTGTTATTCTTCGAAACATTCTCCTCGACGCTAGCGCCACAGCTACCAGTTTCCAGATCCACGCTACACGATACATTGCGGTAATTATGGTTACGTGCTATGATAGTCCTGAACACATACTTAATATTATCACTTAAAATAACCACGAGATATGTAAAGAACACGAGTGAACCCCGGTGACGTGGACGGGAATAACAAGCGCGAAAGATTCGACAAGCCCAGCGACAACAGCACACCCAGTGTCAACGCACGGAACTAACGGTGAACCGTACAGCATGGTGGGTCCGATCGTTTCAATCGTTCGACCGAGTACAGTATTACCGCATCTCGTTTTCATTTCTGTACTTGAATTTTCACCGGTGTTATTCGTTGGTCCGCGTGCGGAACGGATTTCTAGCGCGATTTGCAGCGCGGTACAAACGACGGAAAAATAATATTTGAACTAGCCCCGTACGGGGCTACGATTTATCCACGCAACATTTCACTCGGCACCGTAACGTAGACGCGACAGCGTCCGCCCGCCGGTCTCTATATAATTTTTACTACGTACCGACCACAATTTCGATTACTCCGCGGTAAATAAAACCCGGCCGGAAATAAAACAATTGAAACGACGACAAATGGTGTTCCATTTGTGGCTGGTAAAGCGTATCATTTTTTTTCTTTTCACTTTTTTCCTGCCTATTTCCTACGTCGTTGTATCGTCGCTGCTCGCGTGTACGTGCGTGCACAACACTTGCAAATCTTGTCACGCGTAATAAAGGCTCGGGGAAAAAAGGAAGAGAGGAGTGTAGAGAAAAAAGAGGGGAGAGGGGAAAACGGGGAAAAGATACACAGAGGCGATTTATTCAATGAATGCAATTTATGGACGCATATTTCGGTGTACTACCCTCGTGCATGTACACGATATTTGTATGTACATACGTATACACATATATATCAATCTATTAATATGTACAGGTAACCACCGTGTAACGCGGATTCGATATTGAGATTGCTAAATTGTACCCATCCAGTAAATCACTGTAAGATATAACACGATATAATGTATTATAGAATGAAAAGTTTATATAAAATAATATATGATAAAAATTCTACGTATATTACAATAAAATACGATAAAATTTACCTGATTATATAAAAAAATTAAATTTTGTGAAAATGAGCACAAATTTGTTTTGATAGAACGTTTATCGTACTTTAAAAATGCGTACTATTTTCTTAATGAGCTTTATGCGATAAAATAATATTAAAAACGTAATGAAATTTCAGGTACCTTTCGAGACACAAAAATATTCGGACGCTTAATAAATGCAAGTTGAAACTGCTAAAATAAAAACAGGTGTATGTATGTACATATTTACACAATTCCTCATGCGTTTTACAATCTGTTAATAAACTAATTTGATACTTCGTACAATATGAAGGTGTAATATATATATATATGTACGTATATACGTAGGTTGTATATACAATTTATAGTTCCACTACATTTTAATACTAAATCATGCTAAATTAAATAAATCTATAACTTTTTCTTAATTAAATAGGTAATTAATTTTTGTAAATTATGCTTGTGAAACATTATTCTACTTTTTGTAAATTTGCTTTTGCTTAGATAGGCGTTTGTATAGCATATTCTTATCACGATTCAATTCTTCTCCATTTTACTAAAAAATTATTTTATTTGATCTCAATGTAAAGTACAAGACAGATTAAACGACAAAATAATTTTTCTTAGATTTTCACGTGGACCACGTTCATAATTAGTGGCACATATGTATGCGTTCTATCAATGTCAATCATAGATAACAAAGTGACATGGTCGACAAAACGTGGCCAATTTCAGAACGCGGGGACACGTGTTCCAAAACGTTGCGAAACGGGGGCAGGAATTAATGCAATGCCAAACGACTCTCATAAACGTAAAAGGCTAGGCGGCAGCGTTAAAATTATATGATGGCCCTAGCAGGGGAATATACGGTGCAGCACATACCTATCTCAAGTGTATTATAAATGTGATGCACGCGGCTCGCAAAGGAAGCAACGTGTATTATTTATGGAACGGCCGGCCGAACGCAATGAAAATAAGGCGGCATTAGCCGGCCGGAGGATGAAAGCGAGGCCACGGATAATTCCATAGCTTGTAATCCGCTGAAAATTACCATTTAAATTCCGCTCTACCCGACGCAACGCGTTCTCGTGACTGATAGCACGAGAGTCCTTGATTAACTGCGCCCGAAAATTCTCTCGTTTCGTGAACGACACCTATTGCGCCTCAGCTTCGGTTCAGCCGTAACGTAGTTACCGCTATCTCCGCGGCGCGGCGTTCGTATCGAAACATGGCGTCGATATTCATCGATACGCGGAGTCTGTCCGTCTCGCCGCGGATGTCTGAAATATTTGCTAATCGCGCTGCATACCAGCGAGTAATCGAGCCTTGGAGCATTCTGTTTATCGAATTATTTCGGCTTTCTCTCTGAAATGTTGTTCTTCGTTTGGTAGCGTACAAAATGTGCATTTCGATATCGTGTTCAAGCGTAGATTACTGACTTTACGGTTGATGTTTGATTATCGATATTAATACCTGGCTTTGCATTTTAATAGTACATGGTTTATATAACATTTTGTATGATATGTTAAGACGAGACTTTCGGATAAACCAAATACATGGAATTAATATTAAATTTAACTGGGTCCAAATGGTGGGTACTAAGGTTTTTATTAAAAATTTCACATTTGTCACTTTTCTTTGCGATTTTGCTCTTAATCTATTTTTTCCCAATATCTCCATCTTTTTTAAAAGTTTTTCTTATTTTAGTTCTTCTCTTATATGGTAGGTTTTAACTAGGAAATTGGTTGATATTTGAGCACTTGTTACTCCGTTAGAAAAAATTGTAGGACAGTCCATTTGAGCTGCTTTTGAAGAGCAAAGCTTATACTTTCGTAATCTGGAATCAAATTTTATAAATACTTTTTATATTTTCAAACACACGGTGGAAAACTAAAGATACTATTTCTCTAAAAATTTGAACGAATTCAAGTGGTCCTTTTCGCTATTTTACTGCGCCTTTTGTAAATTTATTTCAAAACTATGTGTGATCTACATTTTGTGTACGTAATTACCTACATTTAGACAGATTTAAATACGGCAGACACATAAAAATAACGGAGTAATTAAATTTTTCATCCAACTGATGATTTGGCACGTTTAAATTAAACCACCAAGTGATACTGAATGATACAGTAATAGGTCTGAGATCTAAAGATGACCCAGGAAACTTAATATTTTATGAGTTTTTGAAAGCATCACATTGAAGTTAGATGAGTATAACATTTATAACAGTAGAAGCTACTAAGCCACTAAGGACATTTTCATACCTCGTTGCAACAAAAGCAGTAAATATATATATAATAAAATAAATAATATAAATAAATAAATGATAAATAATATATATACAACATTTGTACTGCTTAACAGGATTATATGATTGCACTTCTTTTATAACGCAATTTGAACACTATTTTTACTATTTGCATGATTATAAAACTTCCTAAATAAATCTCATTCCCGTCCACCTTATTTAACAATACATGCTGTCCTAAAGCATCCATTACACGAATCATTATAGCACTTCCCAGTGTTGCCAACCCACTAGATACCTCAATTACAATTTTGAACCATCATATTCGATTTTTTCGAAATACCGTGATATCTCAAGCGAAACGAACCGACGATTTTACAAAAGTTCCACTAGCATTGCTTCACTAGCTACTGCGAAATAGCAATTTTCACAAAACGACGTTTCCCCATGAACCCCGGGTAAATGCGGCATCTCTCTTATACGTGAACTTCTCCTCAGGTTAATTCGTTGTAATCTCTTCGAAATTTCCAACTTCTAATACTTGGTTCCTACCACGACGCACTGCACCAAGGGCTTAACATGAACATGCGCGCGCAAAACACAGCGGGAAGGTGCCGGGAGTTTCCGAAATTCCGGTTTATTATAATTCGCCGGATTCGACGATGGCAATGCGTGTAAGTGTACAGACGTTTTTGCGCGTGGCCGACACGATAGCGTCGGAGAAGGAACGATACTAACGTACCAGATAGCAGAAATTTGTATATAAGACACGGAGTATTTTCGCCGCGAGTGCAGCTGATAAACGAAAATTTAGCCATCCGCAAACGTGGACGAGGCAAATTGAAACTGAGGCGGACTTTCTTAAATTGCTCGCTGAATTTGAGTTTCAAGAAAGATCTTATTAATTCCTTTCCAAGAATTTGGAAAGTAAATGATTCTGTACTATCTTGTTAATTTAATTAATTGTACATTATATTACTTATATGAATATTTGGTTATTATTATAATAATAAGAGAAAAGATATATTAGTAAGTCGATGAAAGAAATATAAATACAGTTAGCCCTCTTACAACACGGCATTCTATACCACGGTTTCACCATAACGCGATTCATAAATTGCAGAAATCCTCCTACAACACGGCATCCTATAACACGGTTTCGCTTTAACACGATAAAAAAATTGCAAAAACTTTTGTACAACACTGTACTTCTACAGCCACGACGAAGCTTGCCGATTTTAAAGATGCAGTGTTGCAGAAAATTTTCGTCCTACATATTTAAATTTTTAATAAAAATTAAGCTATTTATGTAGAACTAAAAAAAAAATTAGTTTTAATTAGTTTTCGGAACGAAACCCCCTTTTTGTACTAGCTCTGTGTCTCATACAACACGGTTTCACACAACACGGCATTTTCTAGGAACCTATCTACCGTGTTATAGGAGGGTTACCTATAAATGAAAAATATTCATGTGTCAAGAAGTTCGGTTATTTATATTTCATCAATTAAGCCACAAATTTCATACAACAATATTCGTTGAACATTGAAGTAATCGATGGAATTTTAATTAAGAAATAAAGCAAAAGATTGTAGGAAGAGTGCAATCGTAAAATATAAAACATTATTTCCTTTCTCGCGACACGTTTAATACACCTCCCCGTCATTTTATTACAACATCAACACATATAAATTATAAATATTCCTGTTCCGATATGCAAACGTTTCCCTGTGATCGCTGTAATTCGATAAAATTTGTTACAAACGAGTGAAAGAAGCTCATGTAACAAACTTAAAAGCCGACATGAAATTGCGTCTCACGCATCGAGTCCCGACCCGATTACCTATATCCAGTCAGCGTTATTTATTTCTCCGAGTAAGTATTATAAGGCCATAAATCCTTACGTATTATAATCCCATAAATCCTTTCTCTTACCATCCCGAATGGTACAACAAATACCGAGGTACTCGAAAAAGAGATCATCAGTCGTGGAACGAATTATTGTATACCGCGATGGCAGCCATTGCGCAAGAGTACAGCGATGCAACTGTCTTTATCGTCCAAGCGTTTAATCGACTCGTGACTCAGCCGCGATAGTCCGGATCGTTGATAAAAAGAGGATAAGGATGAAGAGGGAAAAGCTGGTCGGACATGCACATCGTATCGGCGAGATACGATTACTGAAATTACGCTGAACGACGGACGCGGCGACGGGAGAGGGGCAGTGGAGGGGACAGTGCGACATTTATCCAAATTTATGGCGGATTCGCGTCTACGCCGGATTATGAATGCACATTTCGCAGGAATTCAAGCGTTTCGGCGTACGCGTGTCCCGTTGAAATATTTTGCTGCCAAAGGCCGGACGAATAGAGGGTTCTCAGTTGGAAGCAGCCAAATGAAATACACCAACGCGTTGCGATAATTTTTCCTCGTCCAAAGATGGCGATAAAGCGAGAATTAATCACTGGTGTCCTGTAAAGGACGCTAGCTGCGCGTAGATGGCGCTAGCTGCACGTAGATGGCGCTAGCTGCGCATAGACTGCAAGCAGGTCGCAGCCCATACATTTTTAAATACTTCTACAGTATTTTAATTCCGCTATTTTCTTCTTTTTGATTCTTTTAACTTTCAATTTGTAACTAGCAATCTACGAAAACCAAAGGTACCAATTCTTATACAAATCAAAAAATATCTTCACATTTTGATCAACTCTTCAGCGAAATTCCCCAATGTGATTCTTTGCAATGTCTTTAAAAATTTGTTTCCAATTTTCGTAGAAACTTATAACGTTTAAGGCACTATGTTTATGTATTATTCGGTATGTATTACAGTATGACGTATCTATAGATTAAGTTTGGATCACCAAGCAGAGTCGACATAAGTCTTTTTAGTTCTAATGTAATTAATTAGAATACATTCGGATGACAGAATTTTTGAATAATGGGATACACGTTTTTTTAATTACGATATAATATCGCAAATAGAAGGATTCCCAAATAACATGGTTTTCGGAGAGTACCCATAATGCATCAATGAGGACGGAAAAAATAGAAACGTATAACAACACAGCGGGATATTAATAAGGTGAAAAATATTTGCAATTACGACCATCAAATTTACTCGTTACCGCATAATCCTATTTATGACCACCGTGGGAGGAACAAAAGTTTAACAAATGAACCGTAAACCGCGAAGCATGAACAGAACGTAAACCATGAAACGTTAATCAGCTTAAAACACGTTTCACCGGCTCACAAACGTCTTCTTGGAGCGCAACGTTGCAGGGTTCGATCGAGACGAAATATAAACAGGTGAAATAATAATTCGTCCGCTGTCGCGCTGCGATCGCTCAGAGCGGTGCATGCCGGTCGCTGAATGGAAAATACGCGCTAATGCGTTTGCAAACGAACGGAAGGCGGGATTAAATGGCCGAACGGAGTATGGAAGAGATTATCGGCGATATTTTGAAAATGGTTAAATAAAATAATGCGACGTGGCCGGGAATTCTCGTTATATCGTCCATTTATTAATTACAATAAACTGCAGGAAACGGGTAACAAGAACGTGGAAAAAACAACCCGCTGATTTATATTCCCGGCGCGTTCGCGCGCGGATCGGCAACGAATTTTCAGCCAAGCCTGATGTATGTTAATTTGATAATAAATATCGCGTTACTCGCTGTCCGTTCGCGCGGAGAACTCGCGTTTCGTCTGTTGTTGGCAGACAGAACGTTTATCTCGCTGTTGACGATTCGTTTTACGGCAACGTGCGCATTGTGACGTGTAATTGAAATTATTTTTGTGAGATAATAGCGCGCGCGCGAGGGGCTGAGTAATTAATTTGATGCTCGCTGACAAAAGGAAGGAACAAGGTTACAGGTGAGAACGATGAAATTACAAGTGTGTTACGTATTTACGGAGCGTGTGGACCGTGCATTAACTGGACATTTGCACAGGTCAATTAGTCCCGCGATGAATAATCGTTGAGAGGTGGCACGATTCTCGATATTGATATTTTCAAAGCCATTTTTCCACCATCCATTATGCTGTCCCCGTTTTTGAATCATCGCGGAAACGGGGCCAAACGAAGTCTCGAAGCGGAGGCGGGAGAGAAGGGAGAACAAGCCTCGTCGATATTTGTTTAATTAGATTAAGCAAGAATTTCGTAAGCTGACGTCCTAACGAAGTGACCAATTTATGACTCTGTTGCGACACATGGCTAACTGCTTTTCGGTGTTATCTTAATAACTTGAGCCATTTTCTAACTGCGTACGCGAAAAACGCGTTGGCTATGAGACACGAGTTAGCCCTTAATGTCGTAGCCTTTCGAGTATTAACCGATAAAAGGAAGAAAGAGATAGTGACACGGAGAATGCATTGTTTACGCAGAAATTACAGATCTGCGGCTTTATAAAGAACACCGAGAACCCCTGATGACATAAACGTGGTCACGATGCACGCATTGCTGTTCCTGGTGATCGTTAGTTCCTCGGTGCTCGGTGAGCCATCCGGATTGTTCTGTGGTCCAGTAGCCTGTGTTCCATGTACACTGTGGGATCTGAAAATTTCTAGCCGCAACTATTAGTGAATCATTGATATATACAGTGATAATATTTGCAGTTTGATCAATATTGTTGTCGAACTACCGTTCTTCCTCATTATTGTGGACTGCTTGAGCTTTTATTTGAAATAATTTTTTTTCGATCGAAGTCTTTTTATGAAGTATTTTCCAATAATATTTAATGAAACGTGATCAGATCCCTGGTATTTATTAACTTTCTTATAATATACACCTTTAGTTAATTTTATAAAATATATTTTTAGTGTCACTTTTAACCGTTTGCATTACAATGACGAGTCTAATTCCTCTCGAATCTTTACGACAAATTTTATGATTATTAGCTGATCAACATGTTACACGAATATTAAATGCTTCTTCGGTGTACAATTTTCCATAATTAGCCCTTTCACAAATGAGCGTTTTGCGGTAGCCTTACGACGATTCACCACTTAACTCACTAGCGCCACCGCGGTCCATATCTCCATTAAACGTAACGTAAATGTCGTATACATCATAGAATTATTTTCCAATCTTTTAGTTCCCGCCAAATCGTAGTGCAAGTGTTTACTTTCACCAAACCAAAGCAAAAATTGTATAAAAATCCTACTACCTATGTTTCTCAGATTTCGAACATAACATATGGCGAAGTAAAAGAAAAATCGAATATAAAATATCGAAGGAAAAAGAATGAGAGGGGAAGAGAGACACGGTGGAAAATAACATTAAAAAGAATTAACCTGAACTCATCAGCGTATCATGCGAAACACATTAAACGATTCATCTGTTTTGCATGTTGTACAGCCGATTATGGAGGAAGAATCGTCTCAGAGTCAGCGAGATTCCCACGACTGGCAGAATCGAGGATTATTGGAGGGGAGTGGGCCGCCATAGAGGAATATCCATTTGCGGTTAGTATAACGTGCGATCGATCTTCACGGTCGATTTGGCATTTAGAGGATCGTTGCTTCTCGTCGCAGGTCTCGTTGCAGAACAATGGCACGTTTTTTGGTCACCAAGTCGAGCATTTCTGCGGCGGCAGTATCGTCGGGGAAAAGTGGATAATAACGTCGGCGCAGTGCGCTCTCAGGCAAGATTAATATATCGTGTTTCCCGCGAACGATTTCCATGTACACACGATTCGTACATGCGACTCGATTTCCCGCTTTTTTCCCGCTTTTTGCAGGATTCAGGTGAAACCGTTCCATGTGAGGGCCGGCACGTCATATTACTACCAGGGCGGTGACGTTTATGGTGTTCAGAGCGTTGCGATACATCCTGCCTTCAACACATTTAATTACGACTACGACGTTGGCCTTGTTGAGGTAATGCTTTCTCGATTGTCGAGTTAGAATGCACGATAATATATATAACGCGATACAATTGTAATATATTATCGTTAAATATAATTCCTATTGGCATTGCTTTAGCTCTCTAGTAGCATAACATTTGACAGGACCAAGCAACCCATCCAGTTACCCAAAACATATTCAATAATCACCGATGGTTCCCTGGTCGAAGTCCTCGGTTGGGGTGCATCCCGGGTAAGAACGTCGAGAGAACTTCCCAAATTGTCTGTTTCAAAGAATACAACAAACATGGCAAATATTACAGTTATTAGGTCCGGTCTCAGACGCACTTTTGCAAAATAAGATGCGAAAAATTAGTAATGAGAACTGCGAGGAGGCCAGTGGTGACTTAGTAACGAACAGGATGTTCTGTACCCTGTCCGACACTGCTAGACCCTGCGTTGGAGATTCGGGCTCGCCTCTGGTCTTTGGAAATACTTTATTCGGTGAGTTTTACTGCCCATTAAAATTTAATTGACAATGTCGTATCAAACGTCTCTCGCAATTTATTCAATCACAGCTAAAAATATTTGCCTAATCGTGTGTCTCACTCTAGTTAATCGAATGAAACGTATATTATCCGAATGTTTAATACCCTTATCGATTATTCACGGCATCTTTCACATTTATAGGCGTAGCATCCTGGAGCAGATCTTGCGAGTGGCAGTACCCAACAGCTTTTACAGCCATAGCAGAAGTGAAAGATTGGATCAGCGACGTAACCGGTATATCTTGATTCGCTGCGTAGCCTAGACCGTAACGCGACCCCGGGATATATTACGACGCCCCTGTAATATCTTTTGCATTACAATGCAACGTCTTTTACGACATCCTCAAAGAACTTCGAGTTTCCGCGGATCCCATAGTCGCATGTGCAAATATTCCTCCTGGAATCCTAAAAATGTGCTGAAATAATGAAGAATATATGTAATAAGAAAATTTCCTATTCCTTTCGAAAGAAATAAATATATCATACTGTGTAATATAACTACGAAATATGTATAGTCACTTTTACTCATGCATAGTATTCCCCATTTACTTTTCAGAATAAAAGAAGGAATTGTTGGATTTAAATTTTGCGGGCCTGGGTGGTACCGGACGTATCGGTAGATGGCACTGCTAGAGTGTGACATGATAGTTCGACTAAGTAATTCCTTCATTACGGAAAAGTTCCTTCTCTTTGCTTTCCGCCCGTTTAACGTAATTTTACCTCAATGAGAATATAATTTATATATATTGAGGTTAGCATCAGAAAGTTACCACGATTTAGACTCGTTGTAGTATAGCAGGTTAAATTTACACGAAGAAGTACAAAACATTTAGTTTCTGGCAACTAAAGCAATCATTCCTGATCATTCTGCGGCATGGAATTGTTGCTTGTTTCGGTATCTGTTTAATCGAAGCCTGTAACTTCTAGCGCACATAACCTCACTTTCTCGTTCTCGCTTGTAGATCGTATGCTTGTAGCTCCGTATGCTTTCACGATACATTGAACTCGAACGAACCACACATGGATCATGCTTCTGTGGTTCATCGATGAAGACAAGAAACATATTGCACTTGTTTACAATTCAGTGGCGTCGAATAAAGTCAACTCAATTTCCAACGAACTTCGACGGGAACCAGACACTCGTACCGAAGTATCCTGACGAAAAGGGCGGGAAAGCTTCAGAGAAATAAAATGTTTTAAACATTCCGTGTGCGAGGAGATTCATCGAAGGAGAGTGTGGAATATAGGAGACAAAATATCGATACTCCTGTAGCTTCGCGTGCAGCGGAACTGATAGAAATCCGTATAAGCCGAGAGAGAAACGTTTCCCAACGCGACATTGGAAAGGCACGTAGAAGAGGAGAGTGAGAGGGAGAGAGGGAGAGAGACGTTTAATTTCAAGCCTCCTCGAGACGTCGCGCCATGAGCTGATAGCTTTCGACTGGCCATTGCAATAATCCTATTAAACCACAGACACGATCCAATAACTTTTCTGTCACTGGCTGCTTGCACCCGTCCAACTGTTATTTTTATTCCGCGATCTCCTGGTTCTGTATGTTCGGGATACCAATACAGAAGGTAAAATAAATCAACGCGTCATTATCACTTCCTTGACAGTTCGAGCGACGTGGTAATCATCAGAAAAAGAAAAAAAGGAAAGATGAGAAAGTGGACTAGAGTAATTGAGAAATATGCGAGGCAAGGATTCTGAGTTATTATAATTTTTAACCATTTTCAATATCGGATTGTCCATTGATATTCGAATGACGTTGTGGAAGAATGGAGATCAGCATGTGCAATTTCATTTAATTCTGAGCATAATGTCAATGGATTTATTAGGTGGGTTTAAAACAGAATAATCTGGATATTAATTATCATACTACGTGCGAATGTTCCTTTTGAGTGCAGGTATATTACTTCACTTCGAATTTTCATTTTGTAAATTAGAAGATAAATGAGTGTCATAAGTTCCATTTTAATAGTGACGAATATGAAATAATAGAAAGTGTAGCAAAATAATATAGTGTATAGTGTATAGCATGGAGCATATATCAATAACTGGACGATGGAATTATACAATAAATGGAACAAGAGATTGAAATGTCTTTATGCACTTACAACTATTAACAACATCAAATATATTATAAACTACTACTTATTACAATATTGGTCTCTTTATCATAAACCAAAATCTTCCATCCAACAAATATTAAATATATTTTTATTCTCTGCATCGACTTCTAAAAAATCATTCCGGACACAAGATTATAAACAAAAATTTACTATGCCATAAAAATTCTCGTATTTCATCATCCGTTCACAAATACCCATTACGACTGTATAGCGGCTGTATCGTAATTATCCACTGGAAACATTAAGCAAATCATGCGAAATAAAGAATTTACAGCGGCAATGCGTCCAGCCCTTTGTTTATAGAGAAAATCGGCGAATCCATTCGAACAATTCCACGTCGAGCGTTTTAATTTCCTCGGACGCCACGGTGGCGCGACTGGCGCGTCTCAGCGAACAGCAGGATTAATCCGAAAACCATGGCTCCGATTCAATAAACTTTCTGACACTCTGATACCCATTTACGAGCGCCATTCTCGCAAAAGCTCGTTCCACTCGTTCGACTATTTCCGCAGCTATGCTGTGCACGGAGAACAAAGGAAACGGCTAGATATTGCGCCGGGAACGCGAACGCACGAAGATGCCAAAGATGAGAAACTCCTGCTGATATTGAATTAACCTTAATGCACCGGTAATGTCGTCGCGACTACTGCGACGGAGTTATTACGCCCTAATGATGCAGCGCGTATTACGCGCACGTTACAAATGACGCCGCGCATGGGAGCGTTGGCACCACTGTCGTTCGCTCGTTTCGAGTCGTTTAAGAATCACGCGACGGCGCTCCTCGCCAGGAGACCCATTAAGCTGCGAAACACTGCCCTCTGTGTCCAAAAGTTGACAATTGCTGGGAAGTGTAAGCAAGATGCACTGGAATGGCTGTTCAGCCTCTAGATGGAATTATTTGGTTTGTCAAATGCGTTTATGAATTTTCCGTGCAAGTTTCTGAACAACTCAAAGTGCTAAATAAAATTATGGTTACGTGAAAAAAATAGGTTAATTAGGTCCGTATATATTTTAGTGATAATTTTCATAAAATGTGCTGACTAACAGGTCAATGTCACAGAGTTTAAACTATTTTTATTGTATATGTGTAGGGCGTAAGGATTATATAATAGCAAAACATTGCACAATTTCTAGGACAGTATTTTTTGGAAGATTGTAATTGCAATGAATTTGGGTAGATTGTAGAAATTAATTTATTCAAGTACAGTATATTAATTCATTTACTTTTTACTCTCTAGGGAGCACTCTGGTAGCATATTAAATATTCATGACAGTTGGAGTTCTTGAATAATAAATATTTTTGTATTTCGATATTCTGTTTCATTAGCTGCGCTGGTATATCTAGCTTCGCTTAATAACTTATAATTAATATTTAACTTTACAATTTTATCATTCATAATTGGTAACTCCATATGCGCAAGAGAGTCATTTTGAACGTTTGTTTAGAAGATAAACAAACGCGAGATTCCTGACATCGGTGTTGCTATAACTTTGAAGAGAGATTATATAAATGATACTTCCACATAAACCTTATTCACTGTTATTCGAAAACTGCAATTCAAAATATTACCCTTAGCATAATTACAATTTCCCTACTTTCTGGCTGAACATTCCAATCCCTTCCAATAAACTAACAATGACTTTCATTTCTCAAAAATATACAAAACGTAATATAATCACAACATAACCTCACCACAATATTCATAATTTACCATAATTAATCGCGTAGGAAATGTTAAAATTTACACAACATAACCTAAAATATATTACTCAAACATTATACCTAACCTAACCTAACCTAAATTATATTACTCAAACATTATACTTATACCCATT
Organism: Eufriesea mexicana; assembly: GCF_001483705.2. Classification (NCBI taxonomy): domain Eukaryota; kingdom Metazoa; phylum Arthropoda; class Insecta; order Hymenoptera; family Apidae; genus Eufriesea; species Eufriesea mexicana. Next base: position 726,092 of record NW_016907953.1, on the reverse strand, counting down.
ATCCAAATAAATACACACGCAGATAAACTAATACTCAATTATTCTTAATTACGAAACGATTATCTTAATATTGTCCTAAAATATCAATTTCGGTGTTTCCTTAAACGGACGCTGGCAACGACGCATTTCCAAAAGCAGTTTAGACCTACCTCGTCGCGTGTATTCGCCGGACAACGAGGCTTCTCGCGAGGAAAGGAGAAAGGAAGAATAAAGTCGCATCACAGGACCAAGGAGCTGGCTTTATCACGGGCGCAGGATAGAGGAAAAGGAGTTTCTCGGCGGGCAATGAAGTTGAAATTTCTTCCCGCGTTGGCTCGATTAACCTCTGGAGGTAGGGTTAGGTTGATAATCACTCCGCAGGAGGAAGCAGGTTGCGCGCCGCTATCCACAGTCGACTAGTACATATCAGAATGCGGTGTTGTAAGAAGCCACACCGACGCCAGGGACGCTTATTGCGACAATTTGGCAAGATCCTCGGCAATATTAGCGTTGCTTCGAGTTATCCTGCGCCTGGAACACATTCGGCCGGCTCTTTTCGGTACGTTAGAAGCTTAATAATATAAAACGAAGCGGCGTGCACTGAGGGCGCACGGCCATCTTGCAGCGGCGTAGCCGCGACTGAAGAAATAAAAGAGAGGGGGCGGCGTGCACGCTCTGGAGATTGTATCGGAATTTTCTCGGAGTCGTCCAAAGGCTCCGCGAGCTCTGTAATTATTGTTTGCCCATGGTGAGAGCGCGCGGAATGGATACGTTCTGGACATGTCGTGCTTTATCGTTTTCGGTTCCAGCCAATGATCGCGATATGTATCTGTTAATATTGGTAGGTTGTATAACGTGCTGCTGCTCGCTTGGAGATTTGCATATTTGCTGCCGCGCAAATAGAAGGTATTATATGGGGTAAAGAACAGAGGGTAAGGACGAAATGGTTTTGTATGAGCGTTCGTTGCGTGTATTTCGTTAATAGGGAAGTATCGAGCGAGTAATTGCGAACACTAACAATCATTTTCGCATATAACTGCTGTTATATTGCAGAACATTGTGTACTCTTTAACGTGGGCTGATAAAAAGGGAACAAAATAAAAATTGTACTTTAGTACAGAAATAGTTCTATGAAAATATGTATTTTGAAGAACTTTATACTGTATGGATAGAGGGAGAGTGACATAGTGCTTTGCGCGACCATTTTAATTTAATTAGCGTGGTTTGATTTATGCAGAAAATTTATGAATTAGCTTCTACATGTGCGCATTTAAATTTTATTTTCAGAAAATGAATTTCTCACGTTATGTATATTAATCAAGTCTCTTAAACTCTTCCTCATAGTTTTTCAAATTCTTTAATTTTCATTTGTTAGCATTCTACATATGAATAGTACATATATATGACAAAAATATCGTTTTTTCGCTAATTATTTAATATTCGTCAGTAAATAAAAATCCAGGATCAGTCTGCCAGTAGCAATTATCTCAAAATTTGTATTTCTCGACATTCAATACACATAAGTACAAGGAAATATCCTACTGATAACAACTATTTAAAATTCATTAATAAAAAAAATCTGCAATCTCTCAAATTACCTAATAAATGAAAAATCCAACTGCGAATTTTGTATAATCAAGAAAGTCCACCATTTTCATTATTTTTTAAAGTAATTCTCATGATTGCTACCTCGTACTGATAATTTCATTTATGAACTTTATTTCAGCCCGGAAAAGCATTATGTTTATCACCGACTTGAACGACTATGACTAAAGAAGGGGCTCGTTGGATGATTCAGAGGGCTGTCCATGAAAATCCGTCCGTAGGATAGTTCATAGATGGCAGTGGATTCCGGGGTATTCGAAATCCGGGAAGGCCCCGCTGGAAGGAGCAATATAAATGTACGGAGTTGGTGAATAGAACGGAGAATGTCTAGTGTGTTTCCTGGCCGTGTGACCGTTTTTCTTACTTTGCGTCGTTTAAGCGGGGGCAGTGGAGTGGCGCACTAACGAAAATTTAAAAGCGTTATCAGACGGAATGCTCGCGACTTCTGAAAGCGGGGACACTCGTTTAAGAGCGGATCCGCGTGACAAATTCCTGATTTGCAACTCCATCCAGTGGACCATTTGTCGCTGCGCCACTGTAAAATTTAACAACTGACGAATGGCACGCATTACTTAAGATTACGTCCGCTCGCCTCTTTCTAAGGACTTTAGCGCCCCACTGCTCACTTCTCACTGTCATTTTCCTCGGCCATGTTCACTATTTTCTTATGACCCATTCCTAGAGATATATGGATACTTTTGATAAGCAAACACGAGAACACTTCGTGAGCAAGTCGTTCAATATTCAGGAATAGACGATGATACGTGTGTTTCATTTTTGATACTGGTTTTTCATATTTATTTCAGTACAACTTAGCAAGTTGTCTATTTTCTAACGATTGAATAAAATGAAATACAATATTGTGCAGTATCAATTATGGCACCATCTTAAGGTTCTATTTCCAGTTACATTTAAAGCTAGCTCTGGCCTATACGGTTATTTCATTAAAGCATCGAATAGAAGGAATGCTTTTCATCGTAGGTTCTAACTAAGATCGCACATGAAAATTTGAATATTCTCATTCATCTTATATTTAACCGGTTCAAAAATCAAGTGACTTGCCTCTCTAATTTCCCACTTCATCCAGTGGCAAAAATGATCATCTCCTGAAGAAACCTCTGGGTACAGCCAGGTTAGTCTCCAAAGATGCGAACCTCTTTTTGTCCATCATCAGCCAGTAGCAATAATCAAGGTACCAAGCCATTACTATAGAATATAAATGATGTCCTTGTGGAACGAATACCCGAAACTCCTCGAATTGGCTTTGCCAGTGACACTGCAGCCATCACCAACTTCGAGTAACGCAGCGTTACTGACAGCAGGTCATATTAACCCAAACACAATGCATCCTGTCATTTCGTTCACATTTGTCTCCGCCAATTCGTCAATGCAAAAATGGCCCCATGTAATTTCCCGTCGGTGGAAAACGAGAAACGTCCCCTGGCTGAAAGCATCGCGGACATTAATGCGATACGCGATAACGCGACGTACAATACGAGGTCGATGCAATATGTATTTTGATACATAAATCATAAGCATGGTATTAAAACTGGGAACGCATGAGAGGCGGACACGCGGACGAATTTCGTTTGAAATCCATCGAGGAAAGGTTGAATCCTAATGTAGTATGAAAAGCAGCCAGGCCAACAGCCAGACCAGACGTTATTTTCCATCCGGTGACCTTGCTCTGGCTAACATTCCACCTATCGACTCTTAATATCCGTATCGCCTGCAGCTTTATCGGCAAGTACGATATCGAGGGCACGGCTGGAAATTCCGCGAAACGTTCCTGAAAGGAACGCGCGTCGAGAACGTCCAAATATTCGTTGCTCTCAAAGCACCCACCTGCACGGATAATTAGTCGAAATACTGCACTGCTACTGGCCTGTATCGATACGCGACGACGGCTGAAAAAGTGGAACGAGGCGGAAGAAGCTAATGCGTGCAATTCCAAATGCAGACTGCAATTTCCAATGGCTGTCAGTTTGATAAATCCCGCGTATTCAGACCAAAGAAAGAATTTTAGTGTGGTAATCAAGGTTGAGATATAAACATCCTTTGATACACCGTTTGTTTAACAAAATACTCGAGATTTTGCTGAAATTACTTAGAGACTCGTAGCTGAAGATAATCACTCTTAAAAACTAAAAGACTAAACCAATAACTGAATCATGATCACGCAACTAACACTCTTACACCGACCTTTCTCCAAACTTCATGAAGGACAGCCTTAGGACAGCCCTTGCAGCCTCATTTAAACCATGCAGTTTATCTTTTTTCATACTCATGCTTTCTTTCTCAATCACGTATTTCTCATAGTCTCGCACTTGGTAGGTCACGTACCCTAAACACTTAGACGCCTTTCGCTCTTTACTTCCATTTCATATAGTCATAAATATCCTATTCATCCGATCCTTGCACGCGGTCAATCTTCCTTCCACGTGCACTCCACACGTCACTCTAAACATTCGGCTTGAACCCTAGGCTGCTATTCGTTGTCCATCGTCAGCTAAGTAGGCCCAAGTGCTTTTTGCATTCACTCACGAACCCTAGCATTTCTACACGTACATTATAACCTATGGAATACCTCGCTAGGATCCAACAACTTTAATCGTGTCGAAAAGAGTCACGTAATTCGATTCCAGTTTGTCAAACAAAGCTCAGCAAACACCAGCAGGGGTAGCAACGTCCTTCGGTATAAACCTAAGGGCGATGTTCCTGCAACTGTTATCAGCATGTACATACAAAATGGCGTGCCAAAAGGCAACTCACCGTGTCATCGTTTCGAGATCGATATACGAGGAGTGCTTACATCGAAACGGTACACAACGACAGGCAGCGCGAGGTTAGCAGCAACCCGAATCACCAGAAGATTTACTATTCCGCGATTGATGTATACGATCGCGGAGATCCTGGCAAAGCTCCCCGACGGCAAGATGTCCAAATAATCCCAACAGGCCCCGACATTTCGTCTTCCGCTGTCTGCCTCCGCCTATTCCACTTCGACAACCCTCGCGAAACCAAGCATTTCGGTGGCTCCTGTCGTGCGTGACGAGCTCACAGAAGAGATTCCATCCCGACCCGTCGTGCTATTCCTTCTGCTTAGCTGCTGAGAACATAGCACGGCCACGATAGCGGGGTATGAGCTAGCGACTGACACAATTCGTCCATCGCTAGAAGAGTTTCGTTACCGAGACGTAAAAAAGCTCAGCACTCGTGGCAAGAACCGTAGCCCAGGGCTTGGCGACGACGCAAAGCTCGAGTTATTTCATAGCAGTGGATCGACGAGATCTTGGAGGCGCCAAGGTAAGAAGATAAAGATTATTCCGAGTCTATATGATCCCGAAAGAGTTCCATTTACAGAGGGTATAAGAAACTTGCAAACGTAGGACTCGACAGAGACGAACTGACAGCTGTTAGGCTAGGCGACTCCGTAGTATCTACGTCACGGATTTGAAGCCGAAGAAACAGAAGTCCCAGAGTATCAAAGGCAAAGGTAAAACTAAAAGTCTAGTGGTTGGTATCTCTGGAACCCCTAAGTTGACTAAAGATCACGAAAGTGAATCCCCTGGCGTTAAATTGATAACTGGTGTATAGGATCTCTGTCTCAGCTTTCATCCCACATCAGCTGGGATTGAGGAAGCCATCAAGCCCCGCAAGAGGTCTTGGGTTAGGGTTACAAGTGTAAAACTCCATCTACTTTCAAACATCTGTAATCACAAGAAATAGCAAAGAAAGAGGTACACGAAGTCCAAGTGAATTAGGGCAATAGAACACTGGTGTAAACGCAGGTACGGTTAACATAACACAACCAACTGCAATCTGTCGCTAAGTCAGCATATGCAAGGATGGAGTTTGGGGCTAACAGAGTATCCCCCTCGTCTCTCTGTCGTCCCACGAGACTCCTTGGGAGGCAGAAACAGTAGAAGTCTCCAATTTCAGTGGTCTGTGATCGTTTATCTTTAAGAGATGCAATGACAGGTATTAAAAATATGGAATTTATTCTTATTTCCAGCTATCCACCCTGACTAATATTTGGTATTCACAAATCGTGACGAGGGAATATGATTTTGTGTATTTCAAACTATGGTACATTTGTATAGTAGATTTCATCTGGCCATCGATCACTGCTTTGGACACGAGTTACGCGTGCACCTACGCGTGCATAATATTTTATAGATTTTGAAATACTGGTCGCACGAGTGTCGTGTCCCGCGAATATGGGTCTAGCCCGTTCGCATAGCGTCAACGAAATTCAACGATGGCGTTCATTCGCAAAATCGTGATTTTGTTGTGATCGTCCATTCCGGCGTGCTCACGACGCTTTAAAACGCGATGCAACGGGCGTCCAAAGGCACGTAAAATGTAACGGTCGAGCGGCGAATTAATTACACGGCGAATGGCCGTTTGGTCTGCTAGGTAGGGACCGCGGGACAATTTCCCGTGGCCGATTTTATATTTCAGCTGTCGGCGGCTCAACGGCGAATTCCTGCCAGCCCCCTAAAATATCCTTCGTACATCTGCGTGATATCGCGTTATATTATTTGTAATAAAATTTAATTAACTCCACCGCCGCGACAACCATTAACGTCAGTGAGCTTCTGCATAATACACGATGGTAAATTTCATTTGATGCAGCACCATGCCACGCTCATTTCTGCCTACCGTAATATCCCAGAATTGGACGCGATGGCGCCATCGACGATTAACCAGCGTACCTCGCTATGGCCGCCGGCCGTGTCTCATATTTTTCCAAACCTTCCCCGAACTAGCTTTAATTCCCGAACGAGGAACCAACTATTCGCCTGTTCCGATCGATTTACCCCAACCCCGAAGCGCTCGTGTTGGTTATACGTATCGTGTCCCATCGCGAACGTTTATTTCCCATGGCTGTCATTGTCCGGTTAAATTAATTCATTAAAACCGTCAGCCACTGCAAATGCTGACGAATGGTATTAAAAAGGAAACATCGGCCGATATGTCGTCATGTGTCGGCTCGATATTTTCACCACCCTGCCCCGTAGCCTATAAAAGTGAGCACGGAGCGTGACGAATGCTTCCGCTGAAAATCACGCGCGACCGCTGTCGCCCTCAGCGGCGAGTCGCGCAACCACGACCAGCGAAAGCCAACATCGACCCGATCATCGCGCGATCCGAGTTGCAGCCGTGTACTCGTCGCTTTACGATGTTACCAGAAAGGTTTGTTCAAACGCTAAGCGGGACCGAGTAATCCGGGTTCGTAAGTGATTGGGAAACTCCGCGAAGTAACCACGGGAATAATCAAGGTTCGCGTTTCGTACAGTGTTTCCCGATCGTTCAACCGCTGCCACAAACATTCGCTGCCGTCAGCGTGTAACTTGCAAGGCGTGGAGGGCAAACGAAGCTTCGATTGTAGAGAATGTCTGCTAACACGCCAATTTCAGTTCCACTCATCAACAAGCGCGGAAGTTTAGGTTTTGTGAATGAACGTGATATGCAAATGAATGTAGTACTCTGGTATTTAATCAATTGTTCAATTAATCCCTTGGTCTACGATTTAAGTTCCGATGGCACGTGTCATAATCAACTACAGAGTCGGTCATATCTCGAGCCAGACAGATATCGTCGAAAATTTACCACGAGCTTCAGCTGCGTTGCTAACACTGGGTCCCATCTACAAACCACGCCCCTCGCCCAACACATCTGTCCCATGTTTCGTCCCATTTCCTCACCAGGAGCCTCACGCGATAGTGGAGTAGTTACCTTCAGAAGAGAGGTTACCTTTGTGCTCAGTTAAGGAGGTTGCAACTGGTTCGGTGTGGAGGAAAGAAATTTTAGAGATTCCTAATATAGTTCTTCGCATATTTAATTTCTCTGATTGCAGTAAATCGCCATTTTTGTAATAAAGTCGCTTGTCTGTGATAAAGTACACGGTTAGATCTCTGCGTTTATTGAAAGGTGAGGGAATTTTGGGTGATTCTAGTGGTGGCCACAAACTATAGTGTTTCAGAGGTAATATGTATGGATGGGGAAAGAGGAAAGGAAGATGCGTTTCCTCCGGGATCTGCTAGGGGACTCATCAATGAAAACGGGGAGTAGAGGTTAAGTCAGAGGACGGATTTGTATGGACGGGATGGCTGGACCAGGACTTTTGAGAATTCCGTGCTGACGTGGATCCCCCTGGTGGCGAGTAGAGGTAAGTTGCTGCAGTCGTTCAAGATAAATTACATTTATTCACATCGTGAAGCACTTGTGTTACCATGGAAAAAAGATCAACGATTTCAAACCTGACCTCCAAGCAAAGTTCACACTACAATTATTTAGGAAATCCTATTCCATGATTTTTTCAAATCCCAAATTATATCTGCGACGAAAAACCCTAGTAATCATGAGACACGAGTTCTAGCCTCTTCAATCTCCATGTAACGATATTAAGCAGAAAATAAAATTATTTCGCGTGATTTCTGAATAATTCTTTTTTGGAAAATTCATAAGAGAATCTTTCTACTTGGCGATTATCAGGGCGGCGAATGGGAAGAAGGAGGAAACAAAAGGAGCTTCCCGTTAGTGACACCTCGTTTGGTTAGGCGCGGTAGGTCAGGGTTAATTGGAATCGACGAGTACCTCATCCCGGGGAACGAACCAGGCGGACTCAACGTTCAGGCGGTAATTTATTTCGGTTCTCCGGCCATACAGAACGGAGGGTGCTCTGTGGCTCAATGGAAATCGTCTCCATAATGTTTCAGCGACGCGTCCTCGTTCGAGACTAGCCTCTCCAGCCTCGAAAACGCCATTTAATTAACAGACTCGACGAAACAATACCCGCGGACCCTTCTCAAGAGCGTATCAGGAGTTATTGGTAGCAATCGAAACGGGTCAGCGATTTTATGAAAATATTTAAAAGGCATTTACGGTATAAATTATTCGATGGGTGCTCGATTTATTTGCAGTCGAGTCAAATTAATTTTGGCGATTTCACGGTGCTCCGAAAGCTGATATCGACATCAGAGAAGATTGTGAGACACTTATGCTCGAAAACTTGTCTCTCAGATTGAAACATACCTATTTCAAATTTAATTTTCGCGCATAAATTTATTCAAACTCTGAGAGCCATCGTGGGATAAATTTCATCCCCTTGCGAACCTTGTTAATGGTAGAATTGGTGACCTGTAATGTGTATTTGAATAAAGGTATTTTGAATCCGGCTTTCCCGCATATTTTGTTTAATTCTTGAAAGCTGCTATGAATGAAGTTTCACGATACAGCAATTTTGCTTAAATTTTATTAATATCAGAATTTATGAGGTGTAATGTATATCTGAGTATGTATATTATGATGGTACATTTCTAATAGGTGCCATTTCTTATAATAATTTCAAATCGACAACTTTAGTTCTGGTATAAATGCATGGATGATTGACGTGTTCGTTTCAATTTAAAAATAACAGATGAATTTAACTGCTCCATTTCTCAAATCTACTCCTATCGTGGATCTTTAAGTTTACATTAGGACTATTCCTTTATCGTTTCATCTAATAATTACTCACGATATCCAATCTTAGTAGGAATTTAGTATTTTCTGACTCCTATCCTGAATTTCACTTAAGAATTTTGTTTTTCGGTTTACTCAGTACGAATATGTATATATAAACAGTCACTGTTCGGAGAGGAACTTGTTTTAGAACTTCTTAAATTACATCTCGTCTTCCTCTAAAATTAGACTACATTTTATGTGATCATTCTAGGAGTTCAAATGTCCATTTTTGCTGTTTCTAATTTTAACGTTCACTCGTCTCATCTTTATTCATTAGTGTACCAATATTGTCGGAGATAACTTTTGTGTAGCATCAATTCGGGCAACATGCTATTCTGTGTCACAAATTTGAACGAGCTAAATATAAAACATGAATAAACAAAATTACATATAATCTAAACACAATAATGAAGTTTGTACACATATTATCAAAACTCAAATTGAATACAATCTCAAATTTGAACAGGGATGAAGAGTGTAATAACATCTCTATCAACAGTCTGCTACTGTATCTAAATTGCAACTTTACTTATAATTTAAGTATCAAATTTACCACTAACCTTCTCCCAAATAATTTTCATAATGTTCAAACTTATCTGAAAATTACGTTTATTTAATGTACATATGATATACATTTCTCCACCTGTAATTTCTATTCTACCACTTACGTTAATTTTTATACAAGTTACCACGAATCTTTCTCCCAGCAAGACAATAGCATCTATGAGAAAACTCCCTAGATATAGCAGTCTAAAGCTCCAGCAGAGAGCAAAGGTTCTACAAATATTTGTTTCAATGTCCCCACGTGCGCCGCAATCAAGTGTGAATAATACATTCCGCGAACACAGGTTATTAGAGCCGTTACACGTGGTTACAGACGAGAGGGTAAGGGGCGGGGTGAAAAAACGAGTATTTCCTTTGCGACGTATATATCACAGTAGGTACGTGGTCTCGTTTAAGTGCGACCGCTACTGAATAATGAACGTCGCAAAACGTCCCAAATTCCGGAAGCGGGGCGTACACTATTTCCGCCAGGGGAGCAACAATTTCGTGCGGTTTTATATCTCCGTGGTGCACGTTCGTGCGACACTTTTTTCCAACGTATGCGGGTACGCTGAAAGCTATGTCTGTCCATTCGTTGCAACATACATGACTTACATGACGGACCATCGTGCTTCCCATCGCTATTTTCTATCAATCCCTCCTCCACCTGCGGCGAGTGCCATGACAGTTTTGGTATTATGCGTTCGCGAAGAGATGACACAGTGTACTTAAATCCTCACGGTTGATTTATTCCACTGATACTCCCTCGATTACAGGCAGTGACTGCTACTGGCCGAAGACGAAGATCATCAGCAGGCCGTAGTTAGACTGAGTGACACAGGATATGTCCGCATCGATATAGTCTTTGAAGCTATGAAGAAACAGAAAACAAACGCTTCTGCATAACAATAAAATTCAGATCGTAAGCAGAGTTTGAACGAGAAACGGTTAAGTAAGAGCTTTTTAGAAAGTCCGCGATGAGCGTCCCTCTGGTGACGACTGCAAGAACTCGCCACGCCATCATGGAAGACCTAAGCCTGAACTGAGACCAATACGTTCCAATTTTATTGTTTCTCTGATCGAATCCATGCTTTTGCGCATTGCATCATTAGAAACACTTCTATGTCACAATGACTATACTAACGCAAAGCAGAATTCATGAAATTATTCACATAACCATACACACTTACTTGCAATCACTTTATCTCTTAAAATTTTTGCAAATAATTAGAACTGTTTAGTAATTTGGTATAAACATAACCTCTTACATCGCGTATACTTATATAACCATAGCAGCAACCTCGTGTTAATATACACTAGGCATAAGATTGATCGCCATCTTTAAAAAAACATGGCGGCCAGGTATACGCATGTCGTGATACTCCCAGATAGTATCATGTCTGTAAATTAACAATTTCGTTTTCGTTCTCGTGCTCCTCGCGTTTTATTCTTAGCCATCGCGATGCTACTATCCCTGCTGCAAAGTTTGCAGGAACGTTTTCCCGACGGATCTCGCGATAAGACACGTTTCGGTGCGGTGTTTTATTACGAGAAAGCCGAGACCAGTTACCTGCGTGATTATGTGGTCGTTAAATGCTCGTTAAATCCGTTGTTTTGACGGTAAACGTCATATCATATTTTGAAAGGTGCGCTGTTGCGTTTACTCGGGACAATCACTGACTTGAAACGCGTCCATGGAATGGGTAAGTTCTGACGAATGTCTCAAACGGATTTCCGAGACTCAAGTTTAGGTGTGCAAACAGGTTGTGTTGATCGGAGATCTTGATAGATTGAAATGTTCCGTATCTTCGTGTAAGATTGATTTCTGTTCCTAGAACGGTCAATACTCCAACTGTCGACGGTTAATCCTTTGACGTGGACTGAAGTTTCTGGAGTGTCATACGTTTCTCATGCCAAAGGGCACAATGACTTGACATAAACGTTCCTGGATACCAAGAAATTTATTATTCCCAATAATTTGGTGACACATCCTTTATCATTTCTATTTATTAATTTGATTTTATGGCATTATAAATTATTTCCATGAAGATACATAGGAAAATAAGTGGTATTTTTATTTTTCAATACAATCACAGATTAAAAGATTAACAGATATTTATTCCGACAAGAGGGATTGCGGTTACAGATTTCAATATGAAAAAAAGGTACATGTAACACGAAGGAGAAATTTGCATTCATATTCGTCATGAGAAATAATGGAATATGACAGGGAATTCGTGTTTATAATATTGAGTAATTTTTGTGAAAGCTTTTGATTAAACCAAATTTTATTGCCTTTCTGTTCGTGCAACTCGCTGCTGGTATTTTTGTTAGTAGAAATTATATTTGCTACCATTCGATTACTATTCGTTTAATGTTACTTAATTCAGAATTTTCCTGGAACGAATATTTTTTTTCCAACCAGATTTACGTTGCGATTAAAAAATAGTAGGCGTTCGCGGGATTTCGTTTCTTACCATTTCCACGATTGGAATCCTAATATTTTTCTAAAATATTTCGTTAACCACAGGAAGATCTTGCCAGAACAAGTCATAGCAACACCGTGACCGTATAAATTAAAAGCGCATACCTCGGCTATTTCGACGAATAAACAATTTACTACGGTCACGGCAAAACATTTACTCCCACATAAACAAACGCAGCGATCCAATTCGTTGGAAATACATTTAGCGGATAGCGAGAGCTGACCCTCGCCTGAAAGTATAATACAGACCACGTTAATGTTAGCAGTGTTAATTATTCAATGGAAGCTACGCGAGAATTGCCCGAATAACATGTATGTTACGTGCTCCCAATTATGCTCTTATTCGCGAAAAATACTCGGAAATAATTTTTACAAATTTTTATTGCATTCTTTTCATCATTAGCATGCACAAATACCTTTCTACGTTTTATTAATAATTTTCGTTAATTATACTGTTCAACGAGTCTTAACTTTTTTCTAACCTACGATATCTATTGGGTGAGTTTTGCAGAGTTTACTTCCCGAAATTTACTTTCCTATATATGTGGGTCCTGTAGTCTAATGGGCATAACGTGTCTACGGTCAGAAACTCATAGGATGATTCCTTAATTGATTTCTTCTACATGCGACAGGGCCCGGAGCGTTTGTCCGGCTACTAGGCCCCGCTGGGTCCTTATATCGATTCTGGAAGTTTCATTGGTTTGGGGACTACTTTGGTTCGCAAGAAAGACATGGCGAGGTCGACAGTGACTGAACTCGGACTAGCTACGGCACTGTTGAGGCTAGAGAGGCGAGCGATGACTGCGTGGCGGTAAAATCTTGGATTCGTACGATGTCTGTCAGCATATAGGTATAACTTTTTCGATCTGGTCTCAGCAGCAGCGCAAAGGTTGAAATCTCTTCAAACGCAAAGGGCTAACTCGACCGAGAAACGTAGCATCGGTTGTGCGTGCGGCGAATCAGGCCGCGAGGCAGGTATGTTCGAGCAGCCGATCAAAAATGCATACTAGCACGTAGCTTGTCGCGCCGATCGCGTTGCGCACAATGCAGCGAGCTGCATCGAATGCCTTCGAGCTGTGCAGTACGTGCGACACGCGTGACATGCGACACGTGTCACGCTCGCCCAATCGGCCACGTAACCCCATTTATGTATGTACAAACATATGTACAGGGTGGTAGAGAAGTTATTCCATCGAAGAATCTAACGCGTTCCAAAGACGACTGTGACCCTGATTCCAGCGATTCCGTCGGTTATGCGACAACCCATCGCTCCTTCCTTTCTTTCTATGCTCAGCGTAGTTCTTCTCGCCGACGCCGAGGGCGCTGCGGTAGCGCAGTGTAAACACGCCTTGCGTTCCCTCTGCGAGAAGTGCTCCTCGCTTGTAACCGATATTCCGAAATAAATATTTGACTCCATTCGGAGGGAGGAAAGATAGGTACAAGAATGGTGTGCCTTTAATTGAATATGTGAACACGAGAATGACTTAGGAGCATTTTTAGGGAAGTTTAAGAAGGAATGAATTTCATTATGAATAAGTCTATCGGAGTTCACCGGAGGTTCAACAGTTCCGACATTTTAAGAAATTTAACAGTAAATTTGAAATAGGCTACGCAAAGTTTCAGATAGAGGACTGCTATGAATAATCAGCTACAGTACTTGCAAGAGACAATGTAAATTGTTTTGTCACTTTCCTACAAGTGAGCAGCAAAAGCGTCTCCTAGAGGCGGAGGACAAAATATGGGATTCACTAAATTCGTTATTACAAACTTGATAACTTAACAGTAGCGATGAATTTTAGCTCCAAAATTCACAGATGTTCATAATATATTTTCGTCGTTTTTCATCGTTTTGAATTAGTAATCAACGATATGCATATATACATAACGTTCACACTGGGATATCTATTTTAAAAATTTATGTCTGTTGGTGGACCAAAATGTTAAAATACACCATTACTTGCATATCATATTCTATTAACATGTAAGGTAAACAATTAAAAGTATAAAAATATAAATTCGGGTATCAGTTAGGTTTGGGTTAGGATGGAAAACCACTTAAACCAATATTGTCACTATTGCTTTATCAGCTACTTGACAACAATGACAACCATAGTAAAGATAACTGCATTACTAAAGTCTGTATCAATGTGCAATACCGATTTTAATTAATTTCCTAAAAATTAATAAATATCCAAAACCAAAATCTTATGTCTCTTCTCATCACGTATCAAACTTTGCGTTGACAGATCACTGGTGCCTCCCGAAAGTGCACCTCTGATTTATATTATATAGCTTAAAACGACATGCAAAGTCTGAAAGGTTCGGGTTAAGTTAGAATTCCAGCAAAGAAGCCAAGAACTCTCCAATAAGAGACCTCGAATGTGGCTCCGCCTCAAAGATTCGGTAACTTGAAAATTAAGGATTCCTGTTTGATCCTAAGCCCCCGACACTTTGAATCATTATGCATACCTCCGCCAAATCCTGGCACGGAGGGTCGAAACAACTTTCTCCGGCGTGCGAAAGCGACGGAAATCGGCACAGCGGTCGTCGCGACAAGGACAGAGCGACGGAAGATCGGCAAAACGGCGGGAATTCCCCGTCTCTCTCCCGTTTTCTTGGGGTCTTGCCACCCTGCATAATGCATCGCGGAACGCTGTTAAAGGCAAAGACGAAACTTCCCTGACGTGGAACGCCAACACACGCACGTCTCTCCTTCTCTTCCCTTGTAGCTACTTGTCACCCCTTTGCCGTCTTTCTTGACCCACGTTCTCTGCGTCGCGACGTTTTCGCGCAGCCATTCCCGAATTATTCGTTCCCTTGGCTCCCTGCTCGCCGTTAGTGCGAGTTTCATCGTTTCGACGGGTGATTAGAATTATAACTGCTTTAAGAATAAGTCTTCGCCATTGAAAGTGATTGCTTAAGCTTCGGCTTGTTTGATCCTATAGTGCGATGATTTATTAATTTGCAAATTGTTAGGTCGGGCAATATGGCGAAGAAAGTAATGTAAATATGGCTTGAGTCATTCATAGCAACTCTGTTGCACTTTGTGTATGTAAAATATATTATTTTTTGAATAAATGGTGGCTATATAAGTTGCCCATATGTATATTGATGCAAAAAATATGTGTAAATTGTACTTTCTGAGTTTATGTATGTACATGAATGTTAGTTGAAAAATAGGACTTAATTATGGTAATACGAGAATTATGGCGATAATCCATAAACTTGAAAACTCTGAGGTAGTGGTGCTGTAATGATATGGCGCATTACAGTGCCACGGTGGTAATACAACGTAACAGATTTTACTTTCAAGTGTATTCTAAGGTCATAACCTGGTTTGTATTAATTACAATTGACTATATTTCCTTTGCCAGTATTATATAAATCTGAAGAACGTTTCTATTCACATATGTAATATAAAATATTACATCGTGAAACATATAAAAATATATAAAAATATTATCGAAATATTGTTTCCTAAGATATGTTCTTTATAAAATCCGTATATTGCTTAATTTTATATTTTCGATACCGGGGATATCCTCATGAAAATAATTTCGTTGCTTTAAGCCCCCAACTGACATACCAATAATCGTACATATTTCTGTCAAAATAAATCTTACAAAAGTCGTTTCCCATCAACAATCTCTTGATCTTAACGCCAATATTCTGTATCATTACGTGGAATGAAAAATGAAATTAAGGGAGATTAGCGAAAAACGGATTCAAGGATTAAACTGATGCGTCATTGAAGTATTTATTTGCCACAGTGTATTTCGAACACCAGGATCAGTAACCTATGGAATTATTGGTGGTATCGAAGGAAAATTGTCGCGACGTTTCGCCAAGGAATGCAAAACTTCGTAGACGAACCGCGCCATGTTAATTCGGAATTCTCCCACTCCTCGCTTTGAAGATCGTGCTGTCTACGACGTGTACGTGAGCCTCGTCGACTACCATCTAAGGCAATCTACTTCGTGAAAGTTTCATCGAGCTCAAGTTAAGTCGGTTGCACTGGATAAGCCTAGGTGTTACCACGGCTGATGAATCCGAATCACTTCCGGAATACACTCGACGAAAGGTGACGGATATTCGTGACGGGATGTAAGACTATTTTTCCTCGAAGCACGACATCTAATCTCCATAATATCAGTGTTGAAATCTGATATTAGATACCACACGTGGTGCAGCTGCGCCTTAACGCCTTTTTTTAAAATTATTACTAAATATACATTGAACTAAATTACACAAGAGAATAAATAAATATATTAAATTAACATTTTGTTAAAAAAAGCAATTATTCTTTTACATGAAACTGTATTTAAAAAATTATTGAGTTATTTAACTAGGGAGACTAAAAGTTACGAAATTATCGAGAAGATCGTCTGTCCCACTGAATCGTAGATGTCGCTAGTTTGTTCGTACGTCGCGTGTTTCATGCAGCCAACCAGTTGTTTAGCAATAAATATTTGATTGTGACATCTTGGTTTTGTAACTAAAAGCAGAGAAAATTTCTACCACGTTAAAATAGAACTTCATGCGCAATTAGGTACTCTATGCGTAACGATAGTTATGGAATAATAAACCGATAAAGGACGATGATCTAATAAAGCTTAACTCAAAATGCTGAAGCCATTTTCCCGATTCTTCATCGTGTAATAAATTTCTTAAACAGCACACAAATTCCCTCAAATTGTATGGCTTGAAAATTTTACCTTAGAATTTCATCTTCTGTGAACAAGAAACAATTTTCGTCATAATTTAACTTGAAACGTTTGTTTAATGTTTATTCGAAAGCTTGCTATAATTAATTTTATATTCAATATTATGTTTGTGAGTAAACCTGTGTACAACAAAGTGTTATGTGTTCATAAATAAAACAAGCTGCGCAAGTATACTTTGCAACGGGAACTCTGCTAAGTTAAAATGTAAATTTCGAAAGACCCGAATATACAATCGCGTAGGGGAGTCGAGACCATAATTGCTAGTTAATTATTAATAGGCTTAACCCGGTGTAAACTACCTTTTGTTATTGATTACATGGTAAACAGCTTCATGGAGCATTTTCTCGTCGATTTTGCGGGAATTAGGCATTCTGTTAACCCCTGTCATTACAAGTTCCGTGATCCTGTATGTATACTTCAACACTATGAACGATTCAATGATTAGCATATTATATTGAATTATATGTTCCAAGCTCCAAACTTTTGAATAAATTTTTTCAATTAAAATTTTTCAATAAATATTTTCAAGCTACTTTTACGAAATCAGTCAATAATTAACTGTTTAGTACAAATGATTTTTTCTTAATAATACCTCAATATTTTTCTCAATTTTACTTTTTGAATGTTTTAATAAAATAATTACCATTGTATATCTGTTATACACATTTTCTAATTTATATTCACAGAAGGTATTAGTACTATCGCTTTATTTAAATAGGGTACACGCTGTACCCGATACCACATACAAACTATTTGAAACTAACACAGACTAATACCAATAGCAGGAATTGCTTCGAAGTGCACTGAAATTTCCCAGTCAGTAAACTCGAGTTTTCCTCTCGTTTCGACTGTTTCTCTGTCCGTTATTTTCGTATCAGTCGAAGACGGCTTACATTTTCATAAATTACACATTAGTTCCGGTTATTCCGCGTGTCCCGTTCCGGTGTCATAATTTGAAAAGTTACGGGTTCCGTTGCGCATTATTTATGCAACCGGATCCAAGGAGTTATCGAACTTCGTTCGTGTCGAAGTTGCATCGCGACTGTTGGTTTGCCAATTATGTTTGTCGAGCATCGACACCAACTATGCTACGTGCAGATTAAATTTGGCGACGTTGACAAGAGTAGTTCGTGGCTGGTCACTGTGTTGGGGGTGCTACTTGTTCTTGGCAGCCATTAAAGGATATCCTTTATTTCGTTCTCTTTTCTTCCTGTTTATTATCTTTTTAGAAGTGGCAAATTATTCTCTTTGAGCGACACGCAGAAAGTGTGTATATTGAAAAATCAAATTATGTAATATTGGGTAGAAAGAGAAATGAATTTTTTTGGTTGCAAGTACATCATATGAACCAAATTATTTAATAGAGTAATGTCTGAGTACGACCCGATTAAATTGCTCTTAATGTCTGCATTATTTACGTATTTTAACTTTCTTCATGCGACTGTACGTCTGTACATGGAAAGCATAAATTTATAATTCTAGGATTTCAAAACGAGGAGCATATATAGTAAAATAGGGAATACATTGAGAAGACAAAAATTATTAATGATCTCAAATGAGTAATTTAATTAGCTAGAATGGTGAGATAAAAGAGACAGGTATTGTTCTCATGGACAATAATCTAGACCTACTATGATATTTTCCTGTTAAAATATAAGCATATGTTATAGCTGTATCATAAATTCAACTTATCGTAGCGCGAACAAAAATTCTTGTTTATAACTTTCCACACACGTTGGCTTACGATAAATAGTAAAAGAGAACGTAGAAAATCTTGCTGCCAAATAAATCTCTCAGCCAGTAAAACACGTTAAGTACGATCGATTAACAAAAATTTCGATACAAAAATTTACATTCTATGTTCATATGAAATATTTCCACTCAATCAATCGATAAAAGATTTCCAGATAGAAAGAAATTCAGATAATTGTTCTATATCATATGATAATATTTACACGACATCACCTACAGTTCCGCCATGTTGTGTAGCCAGAAGATGTTTGAAGTAGACAAGCAAAAACGACGATTACTTTCCGAAATAAACGTGACACGAACGCTGTCTCACCACAAAGAGGATAACTCGGCCTCCTCCGGGAGATTCTCAGTTAGAGAGCTACATTCAACGCTACCACTATTCATTTCAGAATTATTTACCGTCGCGTTATATTCGTCGCGTTACATCGGTGAAATATACAAATGTATAAATACACGAACCTACCAAGTTGACCGTCGAAAATTTTCATTTCAACTTTTGACACGCTGGAGTATCAGAAGAATACAGTTCAAATTGTGAACGCGCAAAACGCGTAGACAATGAATAATTCCACAGAGTTGAGGAATCAATGCGAATAACGTTTCGTATAAAATAACAGAGTTTATACCCCCCACGAATAACCGAAGGTAAACAAAGAGAGCACGACACAAAAATAGCATATGATACACGATACCATACGATAAATCCAATAACATAGCGCACATATCAAAACATACCTTATGTATAACTACTAAAGACGGAATAGCGTTGTTGTTAAAGCAGCGATGGCAACACTGGACTGTATCGATAGATGTGCGACCGAATAACGCTGGAAATGTAAGGTTAGATTCACTTTTTCACCAGCCTACTCCTCTGCTGTAAAATACTTGAGAAAAATTTCGTTTCGTCACGCGACATAATTCACGGATTAAAACAGCGGTCAGAGAGACAGTGAGCGGTAAAAACCACGGATCACGAGCTAGGAGAGAAGAAGACCGGCTTAAATCAGTCGCGAGAAAATCTCGGGTCACCAGTGATGCATGTCCCGAAAATATTCACCGACGAAGTTTGCTGGTCGCGCGGTCAAACACGCCGTCTAGCCTCTCCGTTCGTTTTTCCCCCACTCTCCGTGGTCAGCCGTGTTTGGCCGAGCTGCGTTCGGGTATACACGGCCGAGGCACATTCGTCACGGACAAGCAGGAGTATCGCCGCTGCACAGCGTAGAACAGCTCAAAACTTTCAAGTAATATTAAACACCTGTCAAACTGCTGCGGCCAACAGAGGGCGTAGTGGGATGGACCCGTGACGCGTGGTGGGGGTTAGGTCGAGACTGAACGATGTACGAGTACGAGTTCTACGGTGGCCCACCGTGAAATGGAGTTACGAGTGCTTCCTGGGATATTATGTTTGAGTTTGGCCCGTAATATACGCTCGCGCCCATAAGTCCAACGTACGTCACGGGAAACGTAACCCCATCGTAAAATCCGTTCGCTGACGGTTAATTGTATCGTGCCACGAAGGCGAAAAGATCGAGGGCTAGTCACGATTGTTCGCTGTGAATTTGAAGACGAAGACAGAGTGATAGGTAAGTGGTTTTGGAAGAAAAGGAAAGAAGGGGAAGATATCATACGTATAGTTATGATATTACTTTTTTAGTATTGGGACTTTGTTTGAATGATTAAATGGGCTTTTTGTTAGGATATTGATATGTGTTTTGTTACGATACGTTTCGTTTTAATTTATTGGCATGGTACGAAGATTTGAGTAATATGTATGGTATCATTTCTCAATTCTTCGTGTGATGAATTGAGTTTTTTCTCTGTGTCTGAGGGTAGCACGTTTATATGTATTTGGTATAGAGTGACAATGGACGTGAATTGGCAGGGATGTAAAATATGTAAAAACTATTGGGTCGTTAGAAAAATTGTGAATTGTTTCGACTGATGCGGTGCTTCTATACTTCTGACATTCCATAGCCTGTGGTTACAATCAAAACTGTAGTAAATGATTTTTGATTTTATGACTAGTGTTGTCCAAATATAGCATCGATCAGAAGCTTTATGTAGACACCTTTATATTACATTTCTTTGTTACTATCCAGAAATCTGACGGGACCATATTCGCTTTATAATTCTTTGTTATTCAACAAACCCTATACTCTCAATTTCCAGGAAAATTCCCAAGGAAGTGCACTATAAATCATCCAAAATGTCCGTTTTCCATTTTTCATCCCCCCTGCCACTCCGCTCTCGCGTTGGGGCACACGAAAAGCAACGAACAGATTGTCCATTCTTAATTTATACTACTTCGTGATTTGACAAACGCTATAGTGACAATTTCCACCTAGAAAATGTTCTACGCGCAATAAAATCACAAAAAACCACCGTTACCCATTCTTCACCTCTGCCCCCACTCCGTCCTCGTGTTGGGGCACGCGAGGAGCGACGAAAATATCGATTTCGAGATTTATCACCGCGTGATGGAACACGTCCCTTTTTAGGAAGAAGGAAACGAACTTCGGCCTGGAAAGTAGGCAACCGACTAATTGAAGTATTTTAATTATTTCGCAGTCGGGGTGGGGAACAGAGGGGCGGAAGTTTCGGAACAAGTCGCCGCTTTAGTGAACTCTGGGCGTTGATGTTTCAAAGCGGACCAGTGTAAGACAATTAAGCCGGTAATTTAAGCAATATGAACTTTGGCAGTTAATGAGGATCGCACGGCCGGCAATTAATTACGACCGGCAGAACGGACTCACGTGTGTGTGTGCGCGCGCGTACATCGCGAAAGAAATCTATTTAAATGAGGATTTTTTGTTCCGCTGTTGCTGTTCCATTTACCTGCCTAAGCTTCCGCGTGATTTCCAATAACGTATTTTCGAGTCAAGAGTCTAAATATCTTATTCGAGCTCACTGAAACAATTTTATACTTTTGTACGCCTTCTGGGTCGAAAACGAATTACTTCGGAGTCATCCATGTGTTTAATTAGCTGATACCTTTGTATCGTAATAAAGACAGAGCAATAATTTAAATATTACTTTATTAAGTAATGTATAAATAATATAACAATTTATAAAATTATCGATTTCGTGTGTGCTCTTGGGCGACAACGCAATTATCTCGATAGATCCTTCGTGTTCCACGATTAAATTGTTTCATTGATCACTGATACTGTATTGAAGAAGATAAAATTATTCATTAAACTTGGAAAATACTCAAATCTTAACTTTTATACAGCCACTTATGCCAAAATTATTTACTTCCAACGGATATAGCTACATAAAGGCATAAAATTAAGGTTGGACGCAATTAGTGTACGTCACATTTACAACAAAAATATTAAGTTACGTCTGAGAATGAAAATCGGAATTCGCTATCACCGAAAGCCAAGCAACGCCTAATAGCGGCGACGTAATAAAACCCGCCACCTTTCTCTTCTATGTAAGAAGTAATTCCTTTCAAACCCAATCTAGAGCTTACACTCGCCGTTCAATTACGCCATTATTTCCCTGCCGGCCATAAAATGGCGTCGGCTTAAGCATCAAGTTCACGTAACCCCAGCCCCCTAGCTAGCGAATTCCTAACGGTCTCTAATGATCGGTTCTTTAACACGCACCCAATACGCAACGAAAATCGCGATCAGCCACGAAACGAGCCAGGTACGATAATTCTCACGGTGTCACGCGAATCGGGGCAGTCACGCTTAAGCGTTGCATCAAGTCAGCTCCGATGTAAGCTCGGCTTTCTCGGGGCTAACACGTCGTAGAACGTACCGCAATTTATCTCTGCCACCTATGTCGTCCAGCAAGGGCGATTCAAGCACGGCACGACCGTTTGTAGCTTCGATTCCGTCATTAAGGCAGCACTCATGGTTTATTCAGATGACCACACTGGAGAGGACCAGCCTCGTAGCTAGCGACGGGCTTACGCGGTTCTCTAGAGTCACTTGCTCATTCAGTTGATTACGTCGACCCACGAGTACGGCTTCCCTTACGGCTCGAACACCCTAATCCCGCCGTTGCCAATGGTGAAATGCCCTTAAGGTGTTTGCACGAGCATCCAGCACCGCTTGCTGCTACGCCTGGGACTTCTTGGTTTCCAGCATCGATCACGTTCCATTCACGTAAAAAATATCGCCGCTTTCGTTCCATGGCTCTCGTTCTATTCCCACCATGAAATTGACAGCAACTCGGCCGGTTTCGCCTCACAAAGGTGTTTCGGGTATTTTCCGTTGGGCCTGATGATCAAACATTATGATATCCCGAAAGGTACTGGGTTCTGGAAATCACGCAATGAGTGGGTGCTGGGTAATCTTCATTTGACTGGGCTTTGTTATATGCAGATATGATAATGACTGTCAGACAACCTGATAAAAGTACTTTACTTTTGCGATTCACGAGTAAATTAAATACAGATATGTATCCTAATAGCTAACCTAAATACTATCTTGTAAGCACGACCAAGACAAGAGGAATTATTGTTATTATCTATACTATGTTATATCCTGTTTTTGGCAAATGATGAATACTTTCTTTCTTTTTCTTCTTTAACGAAGTATTATCTACTTTTTTCCATTTTGATATTATTACCATCACATTCTTATGTTTAACACTAGGCTTGCGGGGCTCGTCAATTTGTATATTAAGCCTGTCATTATTGTAATCGTTTTTAAATTGCACTAACCGCATTTCTTAAAGAAAATACGTGATTCCATTTACCTGTTAATTTGGTACCTTGAAATAGGCATACAAAAAACGTGCGGAAACTTGGTGTTAAAGATGTTACAAAATTGTTCCGAATAATTCGAAAACATAATACTCTTGTTCCAACACGAGCTACCATCGCGGAGACTCTAATAAAATTCAATTAACCGGTTAATTGACACGTTATTCCCCATGTAGGAGAATTAAATACCTACATCTCAATTAGAATAACATTTCAACTGTGGCTAAAGTGATTTCGGTTAACGGAATATGGAACAGACTGGTTACACGAGCCGTAAAACGAAGAATTCCTTTCTCGTCAGTAAACCGGTTTCATTTATGAATCGCAGCTGATGCAGGGACTGCACACAACCGTTGAGTCATCTCGAATTCATCGCGCAATCAATGCAGTGACGAATCAGTATCTTGGTGACGCTTGATCCCTGAGACACGGCGCTCCCCACTCCATCCCCACCACGAATAACTTTTACCGCCGCGGCGGGCGTTTTGAATATTCACCGATGGATCCGCACGGTTCATCTGTCCACCTGAATATTCAATGACTTCCCTCGTTCGTTTGCTCGTTCGCGTAGTCTTGCCTCGCGCGTATTCCACAGGATTCCAATCAAATCTTTCTAACCGTTCCCGTGCACCATAAACGTTTGTCATCGTTCCCGGAAGCGTCGAGCTTCTTTTTCCTTTTCTCTTCGCCAGCACCAGACGTGCAAACACGTTTACACCGAGTTTGTTTCCGCAGAAAAATCGAACGGCCCTTCGTTTGGAACGCGTGGATTAAGGCATGTGTATTCGATTACGGCGCTCTGAACCATCCTTCCTTGAAACCTTGAGTGGTGGGGGAAAGCGACAGAGGGAGCCAGTGCATGCATTATTTCAGCTGCGCCCTTAGTTTCACGTAGGTTACTTGGTTCCTCGTTGAAGTAATTTCGCTACTATCGGTATAAAATAGTGAGGCGACCATGAAACGACCTTGACAGGCGAAATTCACTTCTTGCAGGGTGTTTCTCAAACAGACAAAGAGAGAGAAAGAGAGAGAGAGAAAGAGAGAGAGAGAGAGAGGGAACGCGTTGTATAGTAATACTGTACGCATGGGACTTCCCCGTTCAAGATGACCCTATTGACTTGCCTCTATGCTTTGAAGGGCCTGCTTTAACATAATCTTCCAGATATCCATTTTGTCTACCCTTCTGTGTACCAGTTGCGCTAGAGAAGATTCCTAATTGGTTCTGCGTTGCTATCCAAGGCTATACGAAATAATACAATAGCAAACGGTACGAAATTATACAATACCAAACTATACGAAATTATACAATCGGTGAAAATAACATCTCGAAGTTACAAACTAAGGATTAAGTACCAACATCACCCGTGCAATATACTTTCAAGCTGCGTTAATTCAAGACCTGACCTTACACTTACTACAGCAAAATTGCACAAGGAACAACGGACGAAAATTCTTAGACTTTGGTATATTAATACAAAATGTCACAATTTTTGTAGTAATTGATTCGTTGGAAAATATTATCGTGCGAAGACAGCACTGAAGGCTGCTGGTGGGGGAACGTCGCGATGCGTTCACGCGAAAACAGACCTTCAAATTAAATTCCTCTGTTGTCCCGGATAGAGGCGGTAGATGTCAGACGATCAAACGACCATCAGATCTTTACGTGCAACTAAATTCCACCGGTGGCACGCGGACTGGAAATGGCAAATTAAAATTTTGGGGGTTACGTCCCGTTGTCCGATAGCCCGCGGCGGTCGCAATTTCACGCTTGGCAGGGCAAATTCGACGCACGGGATTGTTGCCGGCAGATTAACACTATCCGTATGTTATCAAAGCCATCGTGTTTTATACGTGAACTCCTCTGGATCCTCAGCGAAGTCTTTTGGACGTGCAAGGATGACTGATATCGAAAGGAACGAATTTTTATTAGATGCTAAAGTGGCCAAGCGACATAGACACAAAGCGTATTGAAATATGAAGATTCGTACTACGTTACATAAAATATTTTATTTAAGAAACTGTAGAATTCGTTGTGAACTATACCTTCGCAAAATTGGGGAGTATATTCCTAAATTTTATTTAAGGCTTTGTCATCTATGTCACCCCCAGTCATTTGTTGTATGAACAGACTATAGACAAATAAATAAATTGAAACAAATTTTGGAATAGATTTATTAACTCTTCAATATTCACGACGTAAAAAGACTACTGCCTCCATTCTCTGCAAACTTCTCTGTAAATAAGCGAACTGTACATTCGTAAGTGAATACAGAATCTACCGAAGAGCCATTCTTCCTAATGAGTATAAATTCTAGGGTATCGTGCTCGACGGTCAGATAGATAACCCCTAATCTCGGTGTCTATTTGAATTCTGACTACCTGATGAATCACTCTAAGCACTACCCCAAGCACGTAGCGTCTCCCTCCATCGCACCAGAAAGGCTTGTAATTCAACGTGGAAGCGAAAATGAAGGGTGCACTCGCTCACGTCCCACACCCCCAAGTTTCCAGAAATATAAAACTCGTGAACTGACTAACATCTGATTCATGACTACCATGCTATTCCTCATCTCGTAGTTGGGACCTCAGTTCACTACAAATATCTGGCCCTAACTAACCAACGTGGTCTACGTTTCTGTCAAAAACAATACGAACAGCCACAGTTGTGTCAGGAACCTAAGGCCTCGCTCGATATTCCCGAACAGCTGCAGTGTTTCCCGCGAAACCAGATGAAAGAAAGCAGCCAACGTGTTCAACAAACTTGCTTTACAGCCGACAGAGAGTACGTATACGATATGAAACAAAAAGAATTTATTTATTTCGTTATTCCACGATGTATCCTCGAGAATGACTGTCGGTCGAAGCACGGGTCGCATCGGTCGAGACCTAACCTCAACCGCTCGAATCGGATGCGCTCGCAGCGCCTCTGACGGATCGCCGACACCGAGAGTAAGGTCGACATTTGATACGAAATCAGTCACCTGGCGATAATAAGAGCGAAATCGTCACTCGTGCAGGTCGAACTAGGGATCGTTGGTGATACCAATTATTAATCTCCAGTCGGGACCGTTGATCATCGTGAGCTTACTCTCGTACGCGAGAGAAATCGCGGCTTCATAACGCGACGATTTATTGGCAGACGTTCGCGCGTCGAAAGCGTGTTAGATATAAATGAGAGTTTCAAATACGACGTGCGTTCGCTGTCGGCGCTGACGTTTATGGCCGCGACACAATGAGCCCTGCGAAAAATGCGTCCAGCGAATGAGAGCGGTCCAACGAGTGGCAACGTCAACTGTTTATCGTCAAGTCGAATAGAGTCCATGTTTTCACATGTCAGCCTTCTTCC